>NW_027458039.1:0-187826 GCF_050624435.1 Tenrec ecaudatus
GGGAGACCTAGCCTTAGCCTAAGCCCAGGGGTGACCTAGCCTAAGGCTAGGGGAGCCCTAGCCCAAGGTTAGGGGAACACTAGCCTAAGGCTAGGGGAGCCATAGCCTAAGGTTCGGGGAGCACTAGCCTAAGGCTCGGGGAGCCCTAGCCTAAGCCTAGGGGTGCCCTTACCTAACACTAGGGGAGCGCTAGCCTAAGCTTTGGAGTGCCCTAGCCTAAGGCTAGGGGAGCGCTAGATTAAGGCTAGGGGTGCCCTAGCCTAAGGCTAGGGGAGACCTAGCCTAAGACTAGGGGAGCCCTAGCCTAAGGCTCGGGGAGCCCTAGCCTAAGACTAGGGGAGCCCTAGCCTAAGGCTAGGGGAGCCCTAGCCTTAGCCTAAACCTAGGTGTGCCCTAGCCGAAGGCTAGGGTAGCACTAGCCTTAGCCAAAGCCTTGGGGTGCCCTAGCCTAAGGCTAGGGGAGCCCTAGCCTTATCCTAAGCCTAGGGGTGCGCTAGCCTAAGGCTAGAGGAGCCCTAGCCTAAGGCTATGGGAGACCTAGCCTAAGGCTAGGGGAGCCCTAGCCTAAGGCTAGGTGTGCCCTAGCCTAAGGTTAGGGGAGCCCTAGCATAAGGCTAGGGGTGCCCTATCCTAAGGCTAGGGGAGTCCTAGACTTAGCCTAAGACTACGGGTGCCCTAGCCTAAGGCTAGGGGAGCCCTAAACTAAGGTTAGGGGAGCCCTAGCCTTAGCCTAAGCCTAGGGGTGCCCTAGCCTAATGCTAGGGGAGCCCTAGCCTTAGCCTAAGCCTAAAAGTGCCCTAGCCTAAGCTAGGGGAGCGCTAGCCTTAGCCTGAACCTAGGGGTGCCCTAACCTAAGGCTAGGGCAGCCCTAGCCTTAGCCTAAGCCTAGGGGTGCCTTAACCTAAGGCTAGGGGAGCCCTAACCTAAGGCTAGGGAGCCCTAGCCTTAGCCTAAGCCTAGGGAGCCCTAGCCTAAGGCTAGGGTAGCCCTAGCCTTAGCCTAAGCCTAGGGAAGCCCTAGCCTAAGGCTAGTGGAGCCCTAGCCTTAGCCTAAGCCTAGGGGTGCCCTAGCCTAAGGCTAGCGGAGCGCTAGCCCAAGGCTAGGGTAGCCCTAGCCTAAGGCTAGGGGAGCCTTAGCCTTAGCCTAAGCCTAGGGGTGCCCTAGCCTAAGGCTAGGGGAGCACTAGCCTAAGGCTAGGGGAGCCCTAGCCTTAGCCTTAGCCTAAGCCTAGGGGTGCCCTAGCCTAAGGCTAGGGGAGCCCTATCCTAAGTCTCAGGGAGCCCTAGCCTTAGCCTAAGCCTAGGGGAGCCCTAGCCTAAGGGTAGGGGAGCCCTAGCCTTAGCCTAAGCCTTGGGGTTCCATAGCCTAAGGCTAGGGGAGCCCTAACCTAAGGCTAGGGTGCCATAGCCTTAGCCTAAGCTTAGGGGTGCCCTAGCCTAAGGCTTGGGGATCGCTAGCTTTAGCCTAAACCTAGGGGTGCCCTAACCTAAGTCTAGAAAAGCCCTAGCCTAAGGCTAGGGGAGCCCTAGCCTAAGTCTAGGGGAGCCCTAGCGTTAGCCTAAGCCTAAGGGTGCCCTAGCCTAAGGCTAGGGGAGCACTAGCCTAAGGCTAGGGGTGTCCTAGCCTTAGCCTAAGCCTAGGGGTGCCCTAGCCTAAGGTTAGGGGTACACTAGCCTAAGGCTAGGGCAGCCATAGCCTAAGGCTTGAGGAGCCCTAGCCTAAGGCTAGGGGAGCACTAGCCTTAGGCTAAGCCAAGGGTGCCCTAACCTACGGCTAGGGGAGCCCTAGCCCAAGGCTAGGGGAGCTCTAGTCTAAGGCTAGGGGAGACTTGCCTAAGGCTAGGGGAGCCCTAGCCTTAGCCTAAGCCTAGGGGTGCCCTAGCCTACGGCTAGGGGAGCCCTAGCCCAAGGCTAGGGGAGCCCTAGCCTAAGGCTAGGGGAGCCCTAGCCTTAGCCTAAGCCTAGGGGTGCCCTGGCCTAAAGCTAGGGGGGCCCTAGCCTAAGTCTCAGGGAGCTTTAGCCTTAGACTAAGCCTAGGGGAGCCTTAGCCTAAGGCTAGGGGTGCCCTAGCCTAAGCCTAAGCCTAAAAGTGCCCTAGCCTAAGGCTTGTGGAGCGCTAGCCTTAGCCTAAGCCTAGGAGTACCCTAACCTAAGTCTAGAAAAGCCCTAGCCTAAGGCTAGGGGAGCCCTAGCCCAAGGCTAGGGGTGCCCTAGGCTAAGGCTAGGAGTGCCCTAGCCTAAGGTTAGGGGAACACTACCCTAAGGCTAGGGGAGCCATAGCCTAAGGTTCGGGGAGCCCTAGCCTTAGGCTCGGGGAGCCCTAGCGTAAGCCTAGGGGTGCCCTTACCTAACGCTAGGGGAGCGCTAGCCTTAGCCTAATTCTAGGGGTGCCCTAGCCTAAGCCTAGGGGAGCCCTAGCCTAAGGCTAGGGGAGCCCTATCCTAAGGCTAGGGGAACCATAACCTTAGCCTAAACCTACGGGTGCCCTAGCCTAAGGCTAGGGGAGCCCGAACCTAAGGCTAGGGAGCCCTAGCCTTAGCCTAAGCCTAGGGGAGCCCTAGCCTTAGCCTAGCCTAAAGGTGCCCTAGCCTAAGTCTAGGGGATCCTTAGCCTTGGCCTAAGGCTAGGGGAGCCCTAGCCTTAGCCTAAGCCTAGGGGTGCCCCAGCCTAAGGGTAGGGGAGCCCTAGCCTAAGTCTCAAGGAGCCCTAGCCTTAGCATAAGCCTAGGAGAGCAATAGCCTAAGGGTAGGGGAGCCCTAGCCTTAGCCTAAGCCTTGGTGTTCCATAGCCTAAGGCTAGGGGATCGCTAACCTAAGGCTAGGGGTGCCTTAGCCTTAGCCTAAGCCTAGGGGTGCCCTAGCCTAAGGCTAGGGGAGCCCTAGCCTAAGGCTAGGGGAGCCTTAGCCTAAGGCTTGGGGAGCCCTAGCCTTAGCCTAAGCCTAAAAGTGCCCTAGCCTAAGGCTTGGGGAGCGCTAGCTTTAGCCTACGCCTAGGGGTGCCCTAACCTAAAGTTAGGGGAGCCCTAGCCTAAGGCTAGGGGAGCCTTAGCCTTAGCCTAAGCCTAGGGGTGCCCTAGCCTAAGGCTAGGGGAGCCCTAACCTAAGGCTAGGGAGCACTAGCCTTAGCCTAAGCCTAGGGGAGCCCTAGCCTTAGCCTAGCCTAAATGTGCCCTAGCCTAAGGCTAGGGGATCCTTAGCCTTGGCCTAAGGCTAGGGGAGCCCTAGCCTTAGCCTAAGCCTAGGGGTGCCCTAGCCTAAGGCTAGGGGAGCCCTAGCCTAAGTCTCAATGAGCCCTAGCCTTAGCATAAGCCTAGGGGAGCCCTAGCCTAAGGGTAGGGGAGCCCTAGCCTTAGCCTAAGCCTTGGGGTTCCATAGCCTAAGGCTAGGGGAGCCCTAACCTAAGGCTAGGGGTGCCTTAGCCTTAGCCTAAGCCTAGGGGTGCCCTAGCCTAAGGCTAGGGGAGCCCTAGCCTAAGGCTAGGGGAGCCCTAGCCTTAGCCTAAGCCTAAAAGTGCCCTAGCCTAAGGCTTGGGGAGCACTAGCCTTAGCCTAAGCCTAGGGGTGCCCTCGCCTAAGGCTACGGGAGCACTAGCCTAAGGCTAGGGGAGCCCTAGCTCAAGGCTAGGGGAGCCCTAGCCTTAGCCTAAGCCTAGGGGTGCCCTAGCCTAAGGCTAGGGGAGCCCTAGCCTAAGGCTCGGGGAGCCCTAGCCTAAGCCTAGGGGTGCCCTTACCTAACGCTAGGGGAGCGATAGCCTAAGGCTAGAGGAGCCTTAGCCTTAGCCTAAGCCTGGGGGAGCCCTAGCCTAAGACTAGGGGAGCCCTAGCCGAACGCTAGGGGATCCTTAGACTTAGCCTAAGCCTACGGGTGCCCTAGCCTAAGGCCAGGGGAGCCCTAACCTAAGGCTAGGGGAGCCCTAGCCTTAGCCTAAGCCTAGGGGTGCCCTAGCATAAGGCTAGGAGAGCCCTAGCCTTAGCCTAAGCCTAAAAGTGCCCTAGCCTAAGGCTAGGGGAGCGCTAGCCTTAGCCTAAGCCTAGGGGTGCCCTAACCTAAGGCTAGGGGAGCCCTAGCCTAAGGCTAGGGGAGCCCTGGCCTTAGCCTAAACCAAGGGGTGCCCTAGCCTAAGGCTAGGGGAGCCCTAACCTAAGGCTAGGGAGCCCTAGCCTTAGCCTAAGGCTAGGGGAGCCCTAGCCTAAGCCTAGGGGAGCCCTAGCCTTAGCCTAAGCCTAGGGGTGCCCTAGCCTAAGGCTAGGGGAGCCCTAGCCTAAGGCTAGGGGAGCCCTAGCCTAAGGCTAGGGGAGCCCTGGCCTAAGCCAAGGGGAGCCCTGTCCTAAGGCTAGGGGAGCCCTAGCGTAACGCTATGGGGGCCCTAGCTTAAGGCTAGGGGAGCCCTAACCTAAGCCTAGGGGTGCCCAAGCCTAAGGATAGGGGAGCCATAGCCATAGCCTAAGCCTAGGGGTTCCCTAGCATAAGCCTAGGGGTGCCCTAGCCTAAGCCTAGAGGTGCACTAGCATAAGGCTAGGGGAGCCTTAGTGTACAGCTAGGGGAGCACGAGCCTAAGGCTAGGGGTACCCGAGCCTACAGCTAGGGGAGCCCAAGCCTAAGGCTAGGGTAGCCCTAGCCTAAGGCTTGGGGAGCCCTAGCCTTAGCCAAAGCCTTGGGGTGCCCTACCCTAAGGCTAGGGGAGCCCTAGCCTTATCCTAAGCATAGGGGTGCGCTAGCCTAAGGCTAGAGGATCCCTAGCCTAAGGCTAGGGGAGACCTAGCCTAAAGCTAGGGGAGCCCTAGCCTAAGGCTAGGTGTGCCCTAGCCTAAGGTTAGGGGAGCCCTAGCATAAGGCTAGAGGTGCCCTATCCTAAGGCTAGGGGAGTCCTAGACTTAGCCTAAGCCTATGGGTGCCCTAGCCTAAGGCTAGGGGAGCCCTAACCTAAGGCTAGGTGAGCCCTAGCCTTAGCCTAAGCCTAGGGGTGCTCTAGCCTAATGCTAGGGGAGCCCTAGCCTTAGCCTAAGCCTAAAAGTGCCCTAGCCTAAGCTAGGGGAGCGCTAGCCTTAGCCTGAACCTAGGGGTGCCCTAACCTAAGGCTAGGGCAGCCCTAGCCTTAGCCTAAGCCTAGGGGTGCCCTAACCTAAGGCTAGGGGAGCCCTAGCCTAAGGCTAGGGGAGCCTTAGTCTAAGGCTAGGGGAGCCCTATCCTAAGGCTAGGGGAGCCCTAGCCTTAGCCAAAGCCTTGGGGTGCCCTAACCTAAGGCTAGAAAAGCCCTAGCCTAAGGCTAGGGGAGCCCTAGCCAAAGGTTAGGGGAGCCCTAGCCTTAGCCTAAGCCTAGGGGTGCCCTAGCCTAAGGCTAGGGGAGCCCTAGCCTAAGGCTAGGGGAGCCTTAGCCTAAGGCTAGGGGAGCCCTAGCCTTAGCCTAAGCCTAGGGGTGCCCTAACCTAAGGCTAGAAAAGCCCTAGCCTAAGGCTAGGGGAGCCCTAGCTTAAGGCTAGGGGAGCCCTAGCCTTAGCCTAAGCCTAGGGGTGCCCTAGCCTAAGGCTAGGGGAGCACTAGCCTAAGGCTAGGGGAGCCCTAGCCTAAGGCTAGGGGAGACCTCGCCTTAGCCTAAGCCCAGGGGTGACCTAGCCTAAGGCTAGGGGAGCCCTAGCCTAAGGCTAGGGGAGACCTAGCCTAAGGCTAGGGGAGCCCTAGCCTAAGGCTAGGTGTGCCCAAGCCTAAGGTTAGGGGAGCCCTAGCATAAGGCTAGGGGTGCCCTATCCTAAGGCTAGGGGAGTCCTAGACTTAGCCTAAGACTACGGGAGCCCTAGCCTAAGGCTAGGGGAGCCCTAAACTAAGGCTAGGGGAGCCCCAGCCTTAGCCTAAGCCTAGGGGTGCCCTAGCCTAATGCTAGGGGAGCCCTAGCCTTAGCCTAAGCCTAAAAGTGCCCTAGCCTAAGCTAGGGGAGCGCTAGCCTTAGCCTGAACCTAGGGGTGCCCTAACCTAAGGCTAGGGCAGCCCTAGCCTTAGCCTAAGCCTAGGGGTGCCCTAACCTAAGGCTAGGGGAGCCCTAACCTAAGGCTAGGGAGCCCTAGCCTTAGCCTAAGCCTAGGGAGCCCTAGCCTAAGGCTAGGGTAGCCCTAGCCTTAGCCTAAGCCTAGGGGTGCCCTTGCCTAAGGCTAGGGGAGCCCTAGACTTAGCCTACGCTTAAAGGTGCCCTAGCATAAGGCTAGAGGATCCCTAGCCTTGGCCTAAGCCTACGGGTGCCCTAACGTAAGGCTAGTGGAGCCAGAGCCTAAGGCTCAGAGGCCCTAGCCTTAGCCTAAGCCTAGGGAAGCCCTAGCCTAAGGCTAGGGGAGCCCTAGCCTTAGCCTAAGCCTAGGGGTGCCCTAGCCTAAGGCTAGCGGAGCGCTAGCCCATGGCTAGGGTAGCTCTAGCCTAAGGCTAGGGGAGCCTTAGCCTTAGCCTAAGCCTAGGGGTGCCCTAGCCTAAGGCTAGGGGAGCACTAGCCTAAGGCTAGGGGAGCCCTAGCCTTAGCCTTAGCCTAAGCCTAGGGGTGCCCTAGCCTAAGGCTAGGGGAGCCCTATCCTAAGTCTCAGGGAGCCCTAGCCTTAGCCTAAGCCTAGGGGAGCCCTAGCCTAAGGGTAGGGGAGCCCTAGCCTTAGCCTAAGCCTTGGGGTTCCATAGCCTAAGGCTAGGGGAGCCCTAACCTAAGGCTAGGGTGCCCTAGCCTTAGCCTAAGCTTAGGGGTGCCCTAGCCTAAGGCTTGGGGATCGCTAGCTTTAGCCTAAACCTAGGGGTGCCCTAACCTAAGTCTAGAAAAGCCCTAGCCTAAGGCTAGGGGAGCCCTAGCCTAAGTCTAGGGGAGCCCTAGCGTTAGCCTAAGCCTAAGGGTGCCCTAGCCTAAGGCTAGGGGAGCACTAGCCTAAGGCTAGGGGTGTCCTAGCCTTAGCCTAAGCCTAGGGGTGCCCTAAGCTAAGGTTAGGGGTACACTAGCCTAAGGCTAGGGCAGCCATAGCCTAAGGCTTGAGGAGCCCTAGCCTAAGGCTAGGGGAGCCCTAGCTTTAGCCTAAGCCAAGGGTGCCCTAACCTACGGCTAGGGGAGCCCTAGCCCAAGGCTAGTGGAGCGCCAGTCTAAGGGTACGGGAGACTTGCCTAAGGCTAGGGGAGCCCTAGCCTTAGCCTAAGCCTAGGGGTGCCCAAGCCTACGGCTAGGGGAGCCCTAGCCCAAGGCTAGGGGAGCCCTAGCCCAAGGCTAGGGGAGCCCTAGCCTTAGCCTAAGCCTCAGGGTGCCCTGGCCTAAAGCTAGGGGGGCACTAGCCTAAGTCTCAGGGAGCTTTAGCCTTAGCCTAAGCCTAGGGGAGCCTTAGCCTAAGGCTAGGGGAGCCCTAGCCTAAGCCTAAGCCTAAAAGTGCCCTACCCTAAGGCTTGTGGAGCGCTAGCCTTAGCCTAAGCCTAGGAGTACCCTAACCTAAGTCTAGAAAAGCCCTAGCCTAAGGCTAGGGGAGCCCTAGCCCAAGGCTAGGGAAGCCCTAGCCTAAGGCTAGGGGAGCCTTAGCCTAAGGCTAGGGGAGACCTAGCCGTAGCCTAAGCCTAGGGGTGCCCTAGGCTAAGTCTAGGAGTGCCCTAGCCTAAGATTAGGGGAACACTACCCTAAGGCTAGGGGAGCCATAGCCTAAGTTTCGGGGAGCCCTAGCCTTAGGCTCGGGGAGCCCTAGCGTAAGCCTAGGGGTGCCCTTACCTAACGCTAGGGGAGCGCTAGCCTTAGCCTAATTCTAGGGGTGCCCTAGCTTAAGCCTAGGGGAGCCCTAGCCTAAGGCTAGGGGAGCCCTATCCTAAGGCTAGGGGAACCATAGCCTTAGCCTAAACCTAGGGGTGCCCTAGCCTAAGGCTAGGGGAGCCCGAACCTAAGGCTAGGGAGCCCTAGCCTTAGCCTAAGCCTAGGGGAGCCCTAGCCTTAGCCTAGCCTAAAGGTGCCCTAGCCTAAGTCTAGGGGATCCTTAGCCTTGGCCTAAGGCTAGGGGAGCCCTAGCCTTAGCCTAAGCCTAGGGGTGCCCTAGCCTAAGGCTACGGGAGCCCTAGCCTAAGTCTCAAGGAGCCCTAGCCTTAGCATAAGCCTAGGGGAGCAATAGCCTAAGGGTAGGGGAGCCCTAGCCTTAGCCTAAGCCTTGGTGTTCCATAGCCTAAGGCTAGGGGATCGCTAACCTAAGGCTAGGGGTGCCTTAGCCTTAGCCTAAGCCTAGGGGTGCCCTAGCCTAAGGCTAGGGGAGCCCTAGCCTAAGGCTAGGGGAGCCTTAGCCTAAGGCTTGGGGAGCCCTAGCCTTAGCCTAAGCCTAAAAGTGCCCTAGCCTAAGGCTTGGGGAGCGCTAGCTTTAGCCTACGCCTAGGGGTGCCCTAACCTAAGGCTAGGGGAGCCCTAGCCTAAGGCTAGGGGAGCCCTAGCCTTAGCCTAAGCCTAGGGGTGCCCTAGCCTAAGGCTAGGGGAGCCCTAACCTAAGGCTAGGGAGCACTAGCCTTAGCCTAAGCCTAGGGGAGCCCTAGCCTTAGCCTAGCCTAAAGGTGCCCTAGCCTAAGTCTAGGGGATCCTTAGCCTTGGCCTAAGGCTACGGGAGCCCTAGCCTTAGCCTAAGCCTAGGGGTGCCCTAGACTAAGGCTAGGGGAGCACTAGCCTAAGGCTAGGGGAGCCCTACCCTTAGCCTAAGCCTAGGGGTGCCCTAGCCTAAGGCTAGGGGAGCCCTAGCCTAAGTCTCAAGGAGCCCTAGCCTTAGCATAAGCCTAGGGGAGCCCTAGCCTAAGGGTAGGGGAGCCCTAGCCTTAGCCTAAGCCTTGGGGTTCCATAGCCTAAGGCTAGGGGAGCCCTAACCTAAGGCTAGGGGTGCCTTAGCCTTAGCCTAAGCCTAGGGGTGCCCTAGCCTAAGGCTAGGGGAGCCCTAGCCTAAGGCTAGGGGAGCCCTAGCCTTAGCCTAAGCCTAAAAGTGCCCTAGCCTAAGGCTTGGGGAGCACTAGCCTTAGCCTAAGCCTAGGGGTGCCCACGCCTAAGGCTAGGGGAGCACTAGCCGAAGGCTAGGGCAGCCCTAGCTCAAGGCTAGGGGAGCCCTAGCCTTAGCCTAAGCCTAGGGGTGCCCTAGCCTAAGGCTAGGGGAGCCCTAGCCTAAGGCTCGGGGAGCCCTAGCCTAAGCCTAGGGGTGCCCTTACCTAACGCTAGGGGAGCGATAGCCTAAGGCTAGAGGAGCCTTAGCCTTAGCCTAAGCCTGGGGGAGCCCTAGCCTAAGACTAGGGGAGCCATAGCCGAACGCTAGGGGAGCCTTAGACTTAGCCTAAGCCTACGGGTGCCCTAGCCTAAGGCTAGGGGAGCCCTAACCTAAGGCTAGGGGAGCCCTAGCCTTAGCCGAAGCCTAGGGGTGCCCTAGCATAAGGCTAGGGGAGCCCTAGCCTTAGCCTAAGCCTAAAAGTGCCCTAGCCTAAGGCTAGGGGAGCGCTAGCCTAAGGCTAGGGGAGCCCTAGCCTAAGCCTAGGGGAGCCCTAGCCTAACGCTAGGGGAGCCCTAGCCTAAGGCGAGGGGAGCCTTAACCTAAGGCTAGGGGAGCCCTAGCCTAAGGCAAGGGGAGCCCCAGCCTTAGCCTAAGCCTAAAGGTGCCCTAGCATAAGGCTAGGGGATCCCTAGCCTTGGCCTAAGCCTACGGGTGTCCTAAAGTAAGGCTAGGGGAGCCAGAGCCTAAGGCTCGGGGGCCGTAGCCTTAGCCTAAGCCTAGTCATGCCCTAGCCTAAGGCTAGGGGAGCCCTACTCTAAGGCTAGGGGAGCCCTAGCCTTAGCCTAAGCCTAGGGGTGCCCTAGACTAAGGCTATGGGAGCCCTAGCCTAAGGTTAGGGGAGCCCTAGCCTAAGGCTAGGGGAGCCCTAGCCTTAGCCTAAGCCTAGGGGTGCCCTAGCCTAAGGCTAGGGGAGCCCTAGCCTAAGGCTAGGGGAGCCCTAGCCTAAGGCTAGGGGAGCCCTGGCCTAAGCCAAGGGGAGCCCTGTCCTAAGGCTAGGGGAGCCCTAGCGTAACGCTATGGGGGCCCTAGCTTAAGGCTAGGGGAGCCCTAACCTAAGCCTAGGGGTGCCCTAGCCTAAGGATAGGGGAGCCATAGGCATAGCCTAAGCCTAGGGGTTCCCTAGCATAAGCCTAGGGGTGCCCTAGCCTAAGCCTAGGGGTGCCCTAGCATAAGGCTAGGGGAGCCTTAGTGTACAGCTAGGGGAGCACGAGCCTAAGGCTAGGGGTACCCGAGCCTACAGCTAGGGGAGCCCAAGCCTAAGGCTAGGGTAGCCCTAGCCTAAGGCTTGGGGAGCCCTAGCCTTAGCCTAAGCCTAGGGTTGCCCTAGCCTAAGGTTAGGGGAGCCCTAGCCTTAGCCTAAGCCTAAAATTGCCCTAGAATAAGTCTAGGGAAGCGCTAGGCTTAGCCTAAGCCTAGGGGTGCCCTAACCTAAGGCTAGGGGAGCCCTAGCCTAAGGCTGCGGGAGCCCTAGCCTTCACCTAAGCCTAGGGGTGCACGACGTAAAGCTATGGAGCCCTAGCCTAAGGCTAGGGGAGCCCTAGCCTTAGCCTAAGCCTAGGGGTGCCCTAACCTAAGGCTAGGGGAGCCCTAGCCTTAGCCTAAGCCTAGGGGTGCCATCGCCTAAGGCTAGGGGAGCCCTAGCCCAAGGCTAGGGGAGCCCTATCATAAGGCTAGGGGAGCCCTAGCCTAAGTCTAGGGAAGTCCTAGACTTAGCCTAAGCCTAGGGGTGCCCTAGCCTAAGGCTAGGGGAGCCCTAACCTAAGGCTAGGGAGCCCTAGCCTTAGCCTAAGCTTAGGGGAGCGCTAGCCTTAGCCTAAGCCTAGGGGTGCCCTAACCTAACGCTAGGGGAGCCCTAGCCTTAGCCTAAGCCTAGGGGTGCCCTCACATAAGGCTATGGAGCCCTAGCCTAAGGCTAGGGGAGCCCTAGCCTTAGCCTAAGCCTACGGGTGCCCTAACCTAAGGCTAGGGGAGCCCTAGCCTAAGTCTAGGGTTTCCCTAGCCTAAGGCTAGGGGAGCCATTGCCTTAACCTAAGCCTTGGGGTGCCCTAGCCTAAGTTAGTGGTGCCCTAGCCTAAGGCTAGGGGAGCACTAGCATATGCCGAGGGGAGCCCTAGCCTTAGCCTAAGCCTAGGGGTGCCCTAGCCTAAGGTTAGGGGAACACTAGCCTAAGGCTAGGGGAGCCATAGCCTAAGGATCGGGGAGCCCTAGCCTAAGGCTCGGGGAGCCCTAGCCTAAGCCTAGGTGTGCCCTTACCTAACGCTAGGGGAGCGCTAGCCTAAGCCTAGGAGTGCCCTAGCCTAAAGCTAGGGGAGCCCTAGCTTAAGGCTAGGGGTGCCCTAGCCGAAGGCTAGGGGAGCACTAGCCTTAGGCTAGGGGAGCCCTAGTTAAGGCTAGGGTAACCCTCTCCTTAGCCTAAACCTAGGGGTGCCCTAGCCTAAGGCTAGGGGAGCCCTAGACTTAGCCAAAGCCTTGGGGTGCCCTAGCGTCAGGCTAGGGGAGCCTTAGCATTAGCCTAACCCTAGGGGTGCCCTAGCCTAAAGCTAGGGAATCCCTAGCCTAAGGCTAGGGGAGCCTTAGCCTAAGGCTAGCGGACCCCTTGCATAAGGCTAGGTGTGCCCTAGCCTAAGGTTAGGGGAGCCCTAGCATAAGGCTAGGGGAGCCCTAGCCTAAGGCTAGGGGAGCCCTAGGCTTAGCCTAAGCCTAGGGATTCCCTAGCCTAAGGCTAGGGGAGCCCTAACCTAAGGCTAGGAGAGCCCTAGTCTTAGCCTAAGCCTGGGGGTTCCCTAGCCTAAGGCTAGGTGTGCCCTAGCCTAAGGCTAGGGGAGCCCTAGCCTTAGCCTTAGCCTAAGCCTAAAAGTGCCCTAGCCTAAGCCTAGGGGTGCCCTAGCCTAAAGCTAAGGGAGCCCTAACCTAAGGCTAGGGAGCCCTAGCCTTAGCCTAAGCCTAGGGTAACCATAGCCTAAGGTTCGGGTAGCCCTAGCCTAAGGCTCGGGGAGCCGTAGCCTTAGCCTAAGCCTAGGGGTGCCCTAGCCAAAGGCTAGGGGAGCCCTAGCCTAAGGCTAGGGGATCCCTAGCCTTAGACTAAGCCTAGGGGTGCCCTAGCCTAAGGCTAGGGGAGCCCTACCTTAGCCTAAGCCTAAAAGTGCCCTAGCCTAAGGCTAGGGGAGCGCTAGCCTTAGCCTAAGCCTAGGGGTGCCCTAACCTAAGGCTAGGGGAGCCCTAGCCTAAGGCTAGGGGAGCCCTAGCCTTAGCCTAAACCTAGGGGTGCCCTAGCCTAAGGCTAGGGGAGCACTAACCTAAGGCTAGGGAGCCCTAGCCTTAGCCTAAGGCTAAGGGAGCCCTAGCCTAAGCCTAGGGGAGCCCTAGCCTAAGGCTAGGGGAGCCCTAGCCTAAGGCGAGGGGAACCTTAACCTAAGGCTAGGGGAGCCTTAGCCTAAGGCTAGGGGAGCCCTAACCTTAGCCTAAGCTTAGGGGTGCCCTAGCCTAAGGCTAGGGGAGCATTAGACTTAGCCTAAGCCTAGGGGTGCCCTAGCCTAAGGCTAGGGGACCCCTAGCCTTAGCCTAAGCCTAAAGGTGCCCTAGCATAAGGCTAGGGGATCCCTAGCCTTGGCCTAAGCCTACGGGTGTCCTAAAGTAAGGCTAGGGGAGCCAGAGCCTAAGGCTCGGGTGCCCTAGCCTTAGCCTAAGCCTAGGGGAGCCTTAGCCTAAGGCTAGGGGAGCCCTAGCCTTAGCCTAAGCCTAGTCGTGCCCTAGCCTAAGGTTAGGGGAGACCTACTCTAAGGCTAGGGGAGCCCTAGCCTTACCCTTAGCCCAGGGGTGCCCTAGACTAAGGCTAGGGGAGCCCTAGCCTAAGGCTAGGGGAGCCCTAGCCTTAGCCTAAGCCTAGGGGTGCCCTAGCCTAAGGCTAGGGGAGCCCTAGCCTAAGGCTAGGGGAGCCCTAGCTTAAGGCTAGGGGAGCCTTAGCCTAAGGCTAGGGGAGCCCTAGCCTAAGGCTAGGGGAGACCTGGACTAAGCCAAGGGGAGCCCTGGCCTAAGGCTAGGGGAGCCCTAGCGTAACGCTAGGGGAGCCCTAGCTTAAGGCTAGGGGAGCCCTAACCTAAGCCTAGGGGTGCCCTAGCCTAAGGCTAGGGGAGCCCTAGCCTAAGGCTAGGGTAGCCCTAGCCTAAGCCTTGGGGTGCCCTAGTCCAAGGCTAGGAGAGCCTTAGCCTAAGGCTAGGGGAGCCCTAGCCTTAGGCTAAGCCTAGGGGTGCCCTAGCCTAATGGTAGGGGTGCCCTAGCCTAAGGCTAGGGGAGCCCTGGCCTAAGCCTAGGGATGCCCTGGTCTAAGGCTAGGGGAGCCCTAGCCTTAGCCTAAGCCTAAAAATGCCCTACCCTAAGGCTAGGGGAGCGCTAGCCTTAGCCTAAGCCTAGGGGTGCCCTAACCTAAGGCTAGGGGAGCCCTAGCCTAAGGCTACATGAGCCCTAGCCTTAGCCTAAGCCTAGGGGTGCCCTCGCCTAAGGCTAGGGGAGCCCTAGCCCCAGGCTAGGGGAGCCCTATCCTAAGGCTAGGTGAGCCCTTGCCTAAGGTTAGGGAGCCGTAGCCTTAGCCTAAGCCTAGGGATGCCCTAGCCTAAAGCTAGGGGTGCACTAGCCTTAGGCTTAGGGAGCCCTAGCCTTAGCCTAAGCCTAAGGGTGCCCCAGCCTAAGTTTAGGGGAACACTAGCCTAAGGCTAGGGGAGCCATAGCCTAAAGTTCGGGGAGCCGTAGCCTAAGGCTCTTGGAGCCCTAGCCTAAGCCTAGGGGTGCCCTTACCTAAGGCTAGGGGAGCGCTAGCCTAAGCCTAGGAGTGCCCTAGCCGAAAGCTAGGGGAGCCCTAGCTTAAGGCTAGGGGTACCCTAGCCGAAGGCTAGGGGAGCACTAGCCTAAGGCTAGGGGAGCCCTAGCTTTAGCCTAAGCCTAGGGGTGCCCTAGCCTAAGGCTAGAGGAGCCCTGGCCTAAGCCTAGTGGTGCCCTGGTCAAAGGCTAGGGGAGCCCTAGCGTAACGCTAGGGGAGCCCTTGCCTAAGTCTAGGGGAGCCCTAGCCTAAGGCTAGGTGTGCCCCAGCCCACGGCTAGGGGAGAACGAGCCTAAGGCTAGGGGAGCCTTGGCCTAAGCCTAGGAGTGCTCTGGCCTAAGGCTAGGGGAGCCCTAGCGTAACTCAGGAGCCCTAGCCTAAGGTTAGTGGAGCCCTAGCCTAAGGCTAGGTGTGCCCGAGCCCACGGCTAGGGGAGCACGAGCCTAAGGCTAGGGGAGCCCGAGTCCTTGGCTAGGGGAACCCTAGCCTAAGCCTAGGGTTGCCCAACCAAAGGCTAGGGGTGGCCGAGCCTAAGGCTAGGGGAGCACCAGCCTAAGGCTAGGGGAACCCGAGTCTAAGGCTTGGGGGAGCCCTAGCCTAAGCCTAGGGGTGACCTAGCCTAAGGATAGGGGAGCCATAGCCTTAGCCTAAGCCTAGGTGGGCCCTAGCCTAAGGGTAGGGGAGCCCTAACCTAAGGCTAGGGAGCCCTAGCCTTAGCCTAAGCCTAGGGGAGCCCTAGCCTTAGCCAAAGCCTAAAGGTGCCCTAGCCTAAGGCTAGGGGATCCCTAGCATTGGCCTAAGCCTAGGGGTGCCCTAACGTAAGGCTAGTGGAGCCCTACCCTAAGGCTAGGGGAGCCCTAGCCTTAACCTAAGCCTAGGGATGTCCTAGCCTAAGGCTAGGGGAGCCCTAGCCTAATTCTAGGGGAGCCATAGCCTAAGGTTAGGGGAGCCCTAGCCTGAGCCTAAGCCTAGGGTTGCCCTAGCCTAAGGCTAGGGGAGCCCTGGACTAAGCCTAGGGCTGCCCTGGCCTAAGGCTAGGGGAGCCCTAGCGTAACGCTAGGGGAGCCCTAGCTTAAGTCTAGAGAAGCCCTAACCTAAGCCTATGGGTGCCCTTGCCTAAGGCTAGGGGAGCCCTAGCCTAAGGTTAGGGTAGCCCTAGCCTAAGCCAAGGGGTGCCCTAGCCAAAGGTTAGGAGAGCCTTAGCCTAAGGCTAGGGGAGCCCTAGCCTTAGCCTAAGCCTAGGGGTGCCCTAGCCTAACGTTAGGAGAGCCTTAGCCTAAGGCTAGAGGAGCCCTGGCCTAAGCCTAGTGGTGCCCTGGTCTAAGGCTAGGGGAGCCCTAGCGTAACGCTAGGGGAGCCCTTGCCTAAGTCTAGGGGAGCCCTAGCCTAATGCTAGGTGTGCCCCAGCCCACGGCTAGGGGAGCACGAGCCTAAGGCTAGGGGAGCCTTGGCCTAAGCCTAGGGGTGCTCTGGCCTAAGGCTAGGGGAGCCCTAGCGTAACGCAGGAGCCCTAGCCTAAGGCTAGTGGAGCCCTAGCCTAAGGCTAGGTGTGCCCGAGCCCACGGCTGGGGGAGCACGAGCCTAAGGCTAGTGGAGCCCGAGTCCTTGGCTAGGGGAACCCTAGCCTAAGCCTAGGGTTGCCCTAGCCAAAGGCTAGGGGTGCCCGAGCCTAAGGCTAGGGGAGCACGAGCCTAAGGCTAGGGGAACCCGAGTCTAAGGCTTGGGGGAGCCCTAGCCTAAGCCTAGGGGTGACCTAGCCTAAGGATAGGGGAGCCATAGCCTTAGCCTAAGCCTAGGGGTTCCCTAGCATAAGCCTAGGGGTGCCCTAACCTAAGCCTAGGGGTGCCCTAGCATAAGGCTAGGTGAGCCTTAGCGTACGGCTAGGGGAGCACGAGCCTAAGGCTAGGGGTGCCCGAGCCTACAGCTAGGGGAGCCCAAGCCTAAGGCTAGGGTAGCCCTAGCCTAAGGCTTGGGGAGCCCTAGCCTTAGCCTAAGCCTAGGGGTGCCCTAGCCTAAGGTTAGGGGAGCCCTAGCCTTAGCCTAAGCCTAAAATTGCCCTAGACTAGGGCTAGGGGAGCGCTAGCCTTAGCCTAAGCCTAGGGGTGCCCTAACCTAAGGCTAGGGGAGCACTAGCCTAAGGCTAGGGGAGCCCTAGCCTTAGCCTAAGCCTAGGGGTGCCATCGCCTAAGGCCAGGGGAGCCCTAGCCCAAGGCTAGGGGAGCCCTATCATAAGGCTAGGGGAGCCCTAGCCTAAGGCTAGGGTAGTCCTAGACTTAGCCTAAGCCTAGGGGTGCCCTAGCCTAAGGCTAGGGGACCCCTAACCTACGGCTAGGGGAGCCCTAGCCTTAGCCTAAGCCTAGGGGTGCCCTAGCCTAAGACTAGGGAGCCCTAGCCTTAGCCTAAGCTTAGGGGAGTGCTAGCCTTAGCCTAAGCCTAGGGGTGCCCTAACCTAACGCTAGGGGAGCCCTAGCCTTAGCCTAAGCCTAGGGGTGCCCTAACATAAGGCTATGGAGCCCTAGCCTAAGGCTAGGGGAGCCCTAGCCTTAGCCTAAGCCTAGGGCTGCCCTAACCTAAGGCTAGGGGAGCCCTAGCCTAAGTCTAGGGTTTCCCTAGCCTAAGGCTAGGGGAGCCATTGCCTTAACCTAAGCCTTGGGGTGCCCTAGCCTAAGCCTAGAGGTGTCCTAGCCTAAGGCTAGGGGAGCCCTAGCCCAAGGCTAGGGGAGCCCTAGCCTAAGGCTAGGGGAGCCCTAGCCTTAACCTAAGCCTAGGGGTGCCCTAGCCTAAGGCTAGGGGAGCACTAGCCTATGCCTAGGGGAGCCCTAGCCTTAGCCTAAGCCTAGGGGTGCCCTAGCCTAAGGTTAGGGGAACACTAGCCTAAGGCTAGGGGAGCCATAGCCTAAGGTTCGGGGAGCCCTAGCCTAAGGCTCGGGGAACCCTAGCCTAAGCCTAGGGGTGCCCTTACCTAACGCTAGGGGAGCGCTAGCCTAAGCCTAGGAGTGCCCTAGCCTAAGTCTAGGGGAGCCCTAGCTTAAGGCTAGGGCTGCCCTAGCCTAAGGCTAGGGGAGCACTAGCCTAAAGCTAGGGGAGCACTAGCCTTAGGCTAGGGGAGCCCTAGTTAAGGCTAGGGGAGCCCTCTCCTTAGCCTAAACCTAGGGGTGCCCTAGCCTAAGGCTAGGGGAGCCCTAGCCTTAGCCAAAGCCTTGGGGTGCCCTAGCGTAAGGCTAGGGGAGCCCTAGCCTTAGCCTAACCCTAGGGGTGCCCTAGCCTAAAGCTAGGGAATCCCTAGCCTAAGGCTAGGGGAGACTTAGCCTAAGGCTAGGGGACCCCTTGCATAAGGCTAGGTGTGCCCTAGCCTAAGGTTAGTGGAGCCCTAGCATAAGGCTAGGGGAGCCCTAGCCTAAGGCTAGGGGAGTCCTAGGCTTAGCCTATGCCTAGGGGTGCCCTAGCCTAAGGCTAGGGGAGCCCTAACCTAAGGCTAGGAGAGCCCTAGTCTTAGCCTAAGCCTAGGGGTTCCCTAGCCTAAGGCTAGGTGTCCCCTAGCCTTAGGCTAGGGGAGCCCTAGACTTAGCCTAAGCCTAGGGGTGCCGTAGCCTAAGGCTAGGGGAGCTCTAGCCTTAGCCTTAGCCTAAGCCTAAAAGTGCCCTAGCCTAAGCCTACGGTTGCCCTAGCCTAAAGCTAGGGGAGCCCTAACCTAAGGCTAGGGAGCCCTAGCCTTAACCTAAGCCTAGGGTAACCATAGCCTAAGGTTCGGGTAGCCCTAGCCTTAGCCTAAACCTAGGGGAGCCCTAGCCTAAGGCTAGGGGAGCACTAGCCTTTTAAGCCTAGGGGTGCCCTAGCCTAAGGCTAGGGGAGCCCTAGCCTAAGGCTAGGGGAGCCCTAGCCTAAGGCTAGGGGAGCCCTAGCCTTAGCCTAAGCCTAGGGGTGCCCTAGCCTAAGGCTAGGGGAGCCCTAGCCTAAGGCTAGCGGAGCCCTAACATTAGCCTAAGCCTAGGGGTGCCCTAGCCTAAGGTTAGGGGAACACTAGCCTAAGGTTAGGGGAGCCATAGCCTAAGGTTCGGGGAGCCCTAGCCTAAGGCTCGGGGAGCCTTAGCCTAAGCCTAGGGTTGCCCTTACGAAACGCTAGTGGAGCGCTAGCCTAAGCCTAGGAGTGCCCTAGCCTAAGGCGAGGGGAGCCCTAGCCTTAGCCTAAGCCTAGGGGTGCCCTAGCTTAAGGCTAGGGGAGCCCTAGCATTAGCCTAAGCCTAAAAGTGCCTTAGCCTAAGGCTAGGGGAGCGCTAGCCTTAGCCTAAGCCTAGGGGTGCCCTACCTAAGGCGAGGGGAGCCCTAGGCTAAGGCTAGGGGAGCCCTAGATTTAGCCTAAGCCTAGGTGTGCCCTAGCCTAATTCTAGGGGAGCACTAGCCTTAGCCTAAACCTATAGGTGCCCTAGCCTAAGGCTAGGGGAGCCCTAGCCTAAGGCTAGCGGAGCCCTAGCCTTAGCCTAAGCCTAGGGGTGCCCTAGCCTAAGGTTAGGGGAACACTAGCCTAAGATTAGGGGAGCCATAGCCTAAGGTTCGGGGAGCCCTAGCCTAAGGCTCGGGGAGCCGTAGCCTAAGCCTAGGGGTGCCCTTACCTAACGCTAGGGGAGCGCTAGCCTAAGCCTAGGAGTGCCCTAGCCTAAGGCGAGGGGAGCCCTAGCCTTAGCCTAAGCCTAGGGGTGCCCTAGCTTAAGGCTAGGGGAGCCCTAGCCTTAGCCTAAGCCTAGGGGTGCCCTAGCCCAAGGCTAGGGGAGCCCTAGCCTTAGCCTAAGCCTAGGGGTGCCCTAGCCTAAGGCTAGGGGAGCCCTAAACTACGTATCGGTGTGCCCTAGCCTTAGGCTATGCCTAGTGGTGCCCTAGCCTAAGGCTAGGGGAGCAATAGCCTAAGGCTAGGGGAGCCATAGCCTAAGGTTCGGGGAGCCCTAGCCTAAGGCTCCGGGAGCCCTAGCCTTAGCCTAAGCCTAGGGGTGCCCTAGCCTAAGGCTAGGGGAGCCCTAGCCTAAGGGTTGGGGAGCCCTAGCCTAAGGGTAGGGGAGCCCTAGCCTAAGGCTAGGGGAGCTTTAGCCTTAGCCTAAGCCTAGGGGTGCCCTAACCTAAGTGTAGAAAAGCCCTAGCCTAAGGCTAGGGGAGCCCTGGCCTAAGGCTAGGGGAGCCCTAGACTTAGCCTATGCCTAGGGATGCCCTAGCCTAAAGCTAGGGGAGCGCTAGCCTTAGCCTAAGCCTAGGGGTGCCCGAAAATAAGGCTACGGGAGCAGTTGCCTTAGCCTAAGCCTAGGGGTGCCCTAGCCTAAGGCTAGGGGAGCACTAGGCTAAGGCTAGGGGAGCCCTAGCCTAAAGATAGGGGACCACTAGCATAAGGCTAGGGGAGCCCTAGCCTAAGGCTAGGTGTGCCCTAGCCTAAAGATAGGGGACCACTAGCATAAGGCTAGGGGAGCCCTAGCCTAGGGCTAGGGGAGTCCTAGACTTAGCCTAAGCCTAGGGGTGCCCTAGACTAAGGCTATGGGGGCCCTAACGTAAGGCTTGGGGAGCCCTAGACTTAGCCTAAGCCTAGGGGTGCCCTAGCCTAAGGCTAGGGGAGCACTAGGCTAAGGCTAGGGGAGCCCTAGCCTTAGCCTAAGCCTAGGGGTGCCCTAGCCTAAGGCTAGGGGAGCCCTAGCCTAAGGCTAGGGGAGCCCTAGCCTAAGGCTAGGGGAGCTTACCCTTAGTCTAAGCCTAGGTGGGCCCTAGCCTAAGGGTAGGGGAGCCCTAACCTAAGGCTAGGGAGCCCTAGCCTTAGCCTAAGCCTAGGGGAGCCCTAGCCTTAGCCTAAGCCTAAAGGTGCCCTAGCCTAAGTCTAGGGGATCCCTAGCATTGGCCTAAGCCTAGGGGTGCCCTAACGTAAGGCTAGTGGAGCCCTACCCTAAGGCTAGGGGAGCCTTAGCCTAAGGCTAGGGGACCCCTTGCATAAGGCTAGGTGTGCCCTAGCCTAAGGTTAGTGGAGCCCTAGCATAAGGCTAGGGGAGCCCTAGCCTAAGGCTAGGGGAGTCCTAGGCTTAGCCTATGCCTAGGGGTGCCCTAGTCTAAGGCTAGGGGAGCCCTAACCAAAGGCTAGGAGAGCCCTAGTCTTAGCCTAAGCCTAGGGGTTCCCTAGCCTAAGGCTAGGTGTCCCCTAGTCTTAGGCTAGGGGAGCCCTAGACTTAGCCTAAGCCTAGGGGTGCCGTAGCCTAAGGCTAGGGGAGCTCTAGCCTTAGCCTTAGCCTAAGCCTAAAAGTGCCCTAGCCTAAGCCTACGGGTGCCCTAGCCTAAAGCTAGGGGAGCCCTAACCTAAGGCTAGGGAGCCCTAGCCTTAACCTAAGCTTAGGAAACCATAGCCTAAGGTTCGGGTAGCCCTAGCCTAAGGCTCGGGGAGCCCTAGCCTTAGCCTAAACCTAGGGGAGCCCTAGCCTAAGGCTAGGGGAGCACTAGCCTTTTAAGCCTAGGGGTGCCCTAGCCTAAGGCTAGGGGAGCCCTAGCCTAAGGCTAGGGGAGCCCTAGCCTAAGGCTAGGGGAGCCCTAGCCTTAGCCTAAGCCTAGGGGTGCCCTAGCCTAAGGCTAGGGGAGCCCTAGCCTAAGGCTAGCGGAGCCCTAACATTAGCCTAAGCCTAGGGGTGCCCTAGCCTAAGGTTAGGGGAACACTAGCCAAAGGTTAGGGGAGCCATAGCCTAAGGTTCGGGGAGCCCTAGCCTAAGGCTCGGGGAGCCTTAGCCTAAGCCTAGGGTTGCCCTTACGAAACGCTAGTGGAGCGCTATCCTAAGCCTAGGAGTGCCCTAGCCTAAGGCGAGGGGAGCCCTAGCCTTAGCCTAAGCCTAGGGGTGCCCTAGCTTAAGGCTAGGGGAGCCCTAGCCTTAGCCTAAGCCTAAAAGTGCCTTAGCTTAAGGCTAGGGGAGCGCTAGCCTTAGCCTAAGCCTAGGGGTGCCCTACCTAAGGCGAGGGGAGCCCTAGGCTAAGGCTAGGGGAGCCCTAGATTTAGCCTAAGCCTAGGTGTGCCCTAGCCTAATTCTAGGGGAGCACTAGCCTTAGCCTAAACCTATAGGTGCCCTAGCCTAAGGCTAGGGGAGCCCTAGCCTAAGGCTAGCGGAGCCCTAGCCTTAGCCTAAGCCTAGGGGTGCCCTAGCCTAAGGTTAGGGGAACACTAGCCTAAGATTAGGGGAGCCATAGCCTAAGGTTCGGGGAGCCCTAGCCTAAGGCCCGGGGAGCCGTAGCCTAAGCCTAGGGGTGCCCTTACCTAACGCTAGTGGAGCGCTAGCCTAAGCCTAGGAGTGCCCTAGCCTAAGGCGAGGGGAGCCCTAGCCTTAGCCTAAGCCTAGGGGTGCCCTAGCTTAAGGCTAGGGGAGCCCTAGCCTTAGCCTAAGCCTAAAAGTGCCTTAGCCTAAGGCTAGGGGAGACCTAGCCTAAGGCTAGGGGAGCCCTAGCCTTAGCCTAAGCCTAAGGGTGCCCTAGCCCAAGGCTAGGGGAGCCCTAGCCTTAGCCTAAGCCTAGGGGAGCCCTAAACTACGTATCGGTGTGCCCTAGCCTTAGGCTATGCCTAGTGGTGCCCTAGCCTAAGGCTAGGGGAGCAATAGCCTAAGGCTAGGGGAGCCATAGCCTAAGGTTCGGGGAGCCCTAGCCTAAGGCTCCGGGAGCCCTAGCCTTAGCCTAAGCCTAGGGGTGCCCTAGCCTAAGGCTAGGGGAGCCCTAGCCTAAGGGTTGGGGAGCCCTAGCCTAAGGGTAGGGGAGCCCTAGCCTAAGGCTAGGGGAGCTTTAGCCTTAGCCTAAGCCTAGGGGCGCCCTAACCTAAGTGTAGAAAAGCCCTAGCCTAAGGCTAGGGGAGCCCTGGCCTAAGGCTAGGGGAGCCCTAGACTTAGCCTATGCCTAGGGATGCCCTAGCCTAAGGCTACGGGAGCGCTAGCCTTAGCCTAAGCCTAGGGGTGCCCGAAAATAAGGCTAGGGGAGCAGTTGCCTTAGCCTAAGCCTAGGGGTGCCCTAGCCTAAGGCTAGGGGAGCACTAGGCAAAGGCTAGGGGAGCCCTAGCCTAAAGATAGGGGACCACTAGCATAAGACTAGGGGAGCCCTAGCCTAAGGCTAGGTGTGCCCTAGCCTAAAGATAGGGGACCACTAGCATAAGGCTAGGGGAGCCCTAGCCTAGGGCTAGGGGAGTCCTAGACTTAGCCTAAGCCTAGGGGTGCCCTAGACTAAGGCTATGGGAGCCCTAACGTAAGGCTTGGGGAGCCCTAGACTTAGCCTAAGCCTAGGGGTGCCCTAGCCTAAGGCTAGGGGAGCACTAGGCTAAGGCTAGGGGAGCCCTAGCCTTAGCCTAAGCCTAGGGGTGCCCTAGCCTAAGGCTAGGGGAGCCCTAGCCTAAGGCTAGGGGAGCTTACCCTTAGTCTAAGCCTAGGTGGGCCCTAGCCTAAGGGTAGGGGAGCCCTAACCTAAGGCTAGGGAGCCCTAGCCTTAGCCTAAGCCTAGGGGAGCCCTAGCCTTAGCCTACGCCTAAAGGTGCTCTAGCCTAAGTCTAGGGGATCCCTAGCATTGGCCTAAGCCTAGGGGTGCCCTAACGTAAGGCTAGTGGAGCCATACCCTAAGGCTAGGGGAGCGTTAGCCTAAGGCTAGGGGACCCCTTGCATAAGGCTAGGTGTGCCCTAGCCTAAGGTTAGTGGAGCCCTAGCATAAGGCTAGGGGAGCCCTAGCCTAAGGCTAGGGGAGTCCTAGGCTTAGCCTATGCCTAGGGGTGCCCTAGCCTAAGGCTAGGGGAGCCCTAGCCTAAGGCTAGGGGAGCTTACCCTTAGTCTAAGCCTAGGTGGGCCCTAGCCTAAGGGTAGGGGAGCCCTAACCAAAGGCTAGGGAGCCCTAGCCTTAGCCTAAGCCTAGGGGAGCCCTAGCCTTAGCCTAAGCCTAAAGGTGCCCTAGCCTAAGTCTAGGGGATCCCTAGCATTGGCCTAAGCCTAGGGGTGCCCTAACGTAAGGCTAGTGGTGCCCTACCCTAAGGCTAGGGGAGCCCTAGCCTTAGCCTAAGCCTAGGGGTGTCCTAGCCTAAGGCCAGGGGAGCCCTAGCCTAATTCTAGGGGAGCCATAGCCTAAGGCTAGGGGAGCCCTAGCCTTAGCCTAAGCCTAGGGTTGCCATAGCCTAAGGCTAGGGGAGCCCTAGCTTAAGTCTAGAGAAGCCCTAACCTAAGCCTATGGGTGCCCTTGCCTAAGTCTAGGGGAGCCCTAGCCTAAGGTTAGGGTAGCGCTAGCCTAAGCCAAGGGGTGCCCTAGCCTAAGGTTAGGAGAGCCTTAGCCTAGGGCTAGGGGAGCCCTAGCCTTAGCCGAAGCCTAGGGGTGCCCTAGCCTAAGGCTAGGGGAGCCCTAGCCTAAGGCTAGAGGATCCCTGGCCTAACCCTAGTGGTGCCCTGGTCTAAGGCTAGGGGAGCCCTAGCGTAACGCTAGGGGAGCCCTTGCCTAAGTCTAGGGGAGCCCTAGCCTAAGGCTAGGTGTGCCCCAGCCCACGGCTAGGGGAGCACGAGCCTAAGGCTAGGGGATCCCGAGTCCTTGGCTAGGGGAACCCTAGCCTAAGCCTAGGGTTGCCCTAGCCAAAGGCTAGGGGTGCCCGAGCCTAAGGCTAGGGGAGCACCAGCCTAAGGCTAGGGGAACCTGAGTCTAAGGCTTGGGGGAGCCCTAGCCTAAGCCTAGGGGTGACCTAGCCTAAGGATAGGGGAGCCATAGCCTTAGCCTAAGCCTAGGTGGGCCCTAGCCTAAGGGTAGGGGAGCCCTAACCTAAGGCTAGGGAGCCCTAGCCTTAGCCTAAGCCTAGGGGAGCCCTAGCCTTAGCCTAAGCCTAAAGGTGCCCTAGCCTAAGGCTAGGGGATCCCTAGCATTGGCCTAAGCCTAGGGGTGCCCTAACGTAAGGCTAGTGGAGCCCTACCCTAAGGCTAGGGGAGCCCTAGCCTTAGCCTAAGCTTAGGGGTGTCCTAGCCTAAGGCTAGGGGAGCCCTAGCCTAATTCTAGGGGAGCCATAGCCTAAGGCTAGGGTTGCCCTAGCCTTAGCCTAAGCCTAGGGTTGCCCTAGCCTAAGGCTAGGGGAGCCCTGGACTAAGCCTAGG
Organism: Tenrec ecaudatus; assembly: GCF_050624435.1. Taxonomy (NCBI): domain Eukaryota; kingdom Metazoa; phylum Chordata; class Mammalia; order Afrosoricida; family Tenrecidae; genus Tenrec; species Tenrec ecaudatus. Next base: position 23,899 of record NW_027458039.1, read on the forward strand.
GCTGCCCTGGCCTAAGGCTAGGGGAGCCCTAGCGTAACGCTAGGGGAGCCCTAGCTTAAGTCTAGAGAAGCCCTAACCTAAGCCTATGGGTGCCCTTGCCTAAGGCTAGGGGAGCCCTAGCCTAAGGTTAGGGTAGCCCTAGCCTAAGCCAAGGGGTGCCCTAGCCTAAGGTTAGGAGAGCCATAGCCTAAGGCTAGGGGAGCCCTAGCCTTAGCCTAAGGCTAGGGGTGCCCTAGCCTAAGGCTAGGGGGGCCCTAGCCTAAGGCTAGAGGAGCCCTGGGCTAAGCCTAGTGGTGCCCTGGTCTTAGGCTAGGGGAGCCCTAGCTTAAGGCTAGGGGTGCCCTAGCCTAAGGCTAGGGGAGCACTAGCCTTAGGCTAGGGGAACCCTAGTTAAGGCTAGGGGAGCCCTCTCCTTTGCCTAAACCTAGGGGTGCCCTAGCCTAAGGCTAGGGGAGCCCTAGACTTAGCCAAAGCCTTGGGGTGCCCTAGCGTCAGGCTGGGGGAGCCCTAGCCTTAGCCTAACCCTAGGGGTGCCCTAGCCTAAAGCTAGGGAATCCCTAGCCTAAGGCTAGGGGAGCCTTAGCCTAAGGCTAGGGGACCCCTTGCATAAGGCTAGGTGTGCCCTAGCCTAAGGTTAGGGGAGCCCTAACCTAAGGCTCGGAGAGCCCTAGTCTTAGCCTAAGCCTAGGGGTTCCCTAGCCTAAGGCTAGGTGTGCCCTAGCCTAAGGCTATGGGAGCCCTAGCCTTAGCCTTAGCCTAAGCCTAAAAGTGCCCTAGCCTAAGCCTAGGGGTGCCCTAGCCTAAAGCTAGGGGAGCCCTAACCTAAGGCTAGGGAGCCCTAGCCTTAGCCTAAGCCTAGGGTAACCATAGCCTAAGGTTCGGGTAGCCCTAGCCTAAGGCTCGGGGAGCCCTAGCCTTAGCCTAAACCTAGGGGAGCCCTAGCCTAAGGCTAGGGGAGCACTAGCCTTAGCCGAAGCCTAGGGGTGCCCTAGCCTAAGGCTAGGGGAGCCCTAGCCTAAGGCTAGGGGAGCCCTAGCCTTACCCTAAGCCTAGGGGAGCCCTAGCCTAAGGCTAGGGGAGCACTAGCCTTAGCCTAAGCCTAGGGGTGCCCTAGCCTAAGGCTAGGGGAGCCCTATCCTAAGGCTAGCGGAGCCCTAACCTTAGCCTAAGCCTAGGGGTGCCCTAGCCTAAGGTTAGGGGAACACTAGCCTAAGGTTAGGGGAGCCCTAGCCTAAGGCTCGGGGAGCCTTAGCCTAAGCCTAGGGGTGTCCTTACCTAACGCTAGTGGAGCGCTAGCCTAAGCCTAGGAGTGCCCTAGCCTAAGGCGAGGGGAGCCCTAGCCTTAGCCTAAGCCTAGGGGTGCCCTAGCTTAAGGCTAGGGGAGCCCTAGCCTTAGCCTAAGTCTAAAAGTGCCTTAGCCTAAGGCTAGGGGAGCGCTAGCCTTAGCCTAAGCCTAGGGGTGCCCTACCTAAGGCTAGGGGAGCCCTAGGCTAAGGCTAGGGGAGCCCTAGATTTAGCCTAAGCCTAGGTGTGCCCTAGCCTAATTCTAGGGGAGCACTAGCCTTAGCCTAAACCTATAGGTGCCCTAGCCTAAGGCTAGGGGAGCCCTAGCCTAAGGCTAGCGGAGCCCTCGCCTTAGCCTAACCCTAGGGGTGCCCTAGCCTAAGGTTAGGGGAACACTAGCCTAAGATTAGGGGAGCCATAGCCTAAGGTTCGGGGAGCCCTAGCCTAAGGCTCGGGGAGCCGTAGCCTAAGCCTAGGGGTGCCCTTACCTAACGCTAGGGGAACACTAGCCTAAGCCTAGGAGTGCCCTAGCCTAAGGCGAGGGGAGCCCTAGCCTTAGCCAAAGCCTAGGGGTGCCCTAGCTTAAGGCTAGGGGAGCCCTAGCCTTAGCCTAAGCCTAAAAGTGCCTTAGCCTAAGGCTAGGGGAGCCTTAGCCTAAGGCTAGGGGAGCCCTAGCCTTAGCCTATGCCTAGGGGTGCCCTAGCCCAAGGCTAGGGGAGCCCTAGCCTTAGCCTAAGCCTAGGGGTGCCCTAGCCTAAGGCTAGGGGAGCCCTAAACTACGGATCGGTGTGCCCTAGCCTTAGGCTATGCCTAGTGGTGCCCTAGCCTAAGGCTAGGGGAGCAATAGCCTAAGGCTAGGGGAGCCATAGCCTAAGGTTCGGGGAGCCCTAGCCTAAGGCTCCGGGAGCCCTAGCCTTAGCCTAAGCCTAGGGGTGCCCTAGCCTACGGCTAGGGGAGCCCTAGCTTAAGGGTTGGGGAGCCCTAGCCTAAGGGTAGGGGAGCCCTAGCCTAAGGCTAGGGGAGCGTTAGCCTTAGCCTAAGCCTAGGGGTGCCCTAACCTAAGGGTAGAAAAGCCCTAGCCTAAGGCTAGGGGAGCCCTGGCCTAAGGCTAGGGGAGCCCTAGACTTAGCCTATGCCTAGGGATGCCCTAGCCTAAGGCTAGGGGAGCGCTAGCCTTAGCCTAAGCCTAGGAGTGCCCGAAAATAAGGCTAGGGGAGCCGTTGCCTTAGCCTAAGCCTAGGGGTGCCCTAGCCTAAGGCTAGGGGAGCACTAGGCTAAGGCTAGGGGAGCCCTAGCCTTAGCCTAAGCCTAGGTGTGCACTAGCCTAAGTCTAGGGGAGCCCTAGCCTTAGCCTAAGCCTAAAAGTGCCTTAGCCTAAGGCTAGGGGAGCCCTAGCCTAAGGCTAGGTGTGCCCTAGCCTAAAGATAGGGGACCACTAGCATAAGGCTAGGGGAGCCCTAGCCTAGGGCTAGGGGAGTCCTAGACTTAGCCTAAGCCTAGGGGTGCCCTAGACTAAGCCAAGGGGTGCCCTAGCCTAAGGCTAGGGGAGCCCTAGCCTAAGGCTAGGGGAGCTTACCCTTAGCCTAAGCCTAGGTGGGCCCTAGCCTAAGGGTAGGGGAGCCCTAACCTAAGGCTAGGGAGCCCTAGCCTTAGCCTAAGCCTAGGGGAGCCCTAGCCTTAGCCTAAGCCTAAAGGTGCCCTAGCCTAAGTCTAGGGGATCCCTAGCATTGGCCTAAGGCTAGGGGTGCCCTAACGTAAGGCTAGTGGAGCCCTACCCTAAGGCTAGGGGAGCCCTAGCCTTAGCCTAAGCCTAGGGGTGTCCTAGCCTAAGGCTAGGGGAGCCCTAGCCTAATTCTAGGGGAGCCATAACCTAAGGCTAGGGGAGCCCTAGCCTTAGCCTAAGCCTACGGTTGCCATAGCCTAAGGCTAGGGGAGCCCTGGACTAAGCCTAGGGCTGCCCTGGCCATAGGCTAGGGGAGCCCTAGCTTAAGTCTAGAGAATCCCTAACCTAAGCCTATGGGTGCCCTTGCCTAAGTCTAGGGGAGCCCTAGCCTAAGGTTAGGGTAGCGCTAGCCTAAGCCAAGGGGTGCCCTAGCCTAAGGTTAGGAGAGCCTTAGCCTAAGGCTAGGGGAGCCCTAGCCTTAGCCGAAGCCTAGGGGTGCCCTAGCCTAAGGCTAGGGGAGCCCTAGCCTAAGGCTAGAGGAGCCCTGGCCTAACCCTAGTGGTGCCCTGGTCTAAGGCTAGGGGAGCCCTAGCGTAACGCTAGGGGAGCCCTTGCCTATGTCTAGGGGAGCCCTAGCCTAAGGCTAGGTGTGCCCCAACCCACGCCTAGGGGAGCACGAGCCTAAGGCTAGGGGAGCCTTGGCCTAAGTCTAGGGGTGCTCTGGCCTAAGGCTAGAGGATCCCTAGCATAACACAGGAGCCCTAGCCTAAGGCTAGTGGAGCCCTAGCCTAAGGCTAGGTGTGCCCGAGCCCACGGCTAGGGGAGCACGAGCCTAAGGCTAGGGGAGCCCGAGTCCTTGGCTAGGGGAACCCTAGCCTAAGCCTAGGGTTGCCCTATCCAAAGGCTAGGGGTGCCCGAGCCTAAGGCTAGGGGAGCACCAGCCTAAGGCTAGGGGAACCAGAGTCTAAGGCTTGGGGGAGCCCTAGCCTAAGCCTAGGGGTGACCTAGCCTAAGGATAGGGGAGCCCTAGCCTTAGCCTAAGCCTAGGGGAGCCCTAGCCTTAGCCTAAGCCTAAAGGTGCCCTAGCCTAAGGCTAGGGGATCCCTAGCATTGGCCTAAGCCTAGGTGTGCCCTAACGTAAGGCTAGTGGAGCCCTACCCTAAGGCTAGGGGAGACCTAGCCTTAGCCTAAGCCCAGAGGTGTCCTAGCCTAAGGCTAGGGGAGCCCTAGCCTAATTCTAGGGGAGCCATAGCCTAAGGCTAGGGGAGCCCTGGACTAAGCCTAGGGCTGCCCTGGCCTAAGGCTAGGGGAGCCCAAGCGTAACGCTAGGGGAGCCCTAGCTTAAGTCTATAGAAGCCCTAACCTAAGCCTATGGGTGCCCTTGCCTAAGGCTAGGGGAGCCCTAGCCTAAGGTTAGGGTAGCCCTAGCCTAAGGCTAGGGGAGCCCTAACCTAAGGCTAGGAGAGCCCTAGTCTTAGCCTAAGCCTAGGGGTTCCCTAGCCTAAGGCTAGGTGTTCCCTAGCCTAAGGCTATGGGAGCCCTAGCCTTAGCCTTAGCCTAAGACTAAAAGTGCCCTAGCCTAAGCCTAGGGGTGCCCTAGCCTAAAGCTAGGGGAGGCCTAACCTAAGGCTAGGGAGCCCTAGCCTTAGCCTAAGCCTTGGGTAACCATAGCCTAAGTTTCGGGTAGCCCTAGCCTAAGGCTCGGGGAGCCCTAGCCTTAGCCTAAGCCTATGGGTGCCCTAGCCTAAGGCTAGGGGAGCCCTAGCCTTAGCCTAAGCCTAAAAGTACCCTAGCCTAAGGCTAGGGGAGCGCTAGCCTTAGCCTAACCCTAGGGGTGCCCTAACCTAAGGCTAGAGAAGCCCTAGCCTAAGGCTAGGGGAGCCCTAGCCTTAGCCTAAACCTAGGGGTGCCCTAGCCTAAGGCTAGGGGAGCACTAACCTAAGGCTAGGGAGCCCTAGCCTTATCCTAAGGCTAGGGAAGCCCTAGCCTAAGCCTAGGGGAGCCCTAGCCTAAGGCTAGGGGAGCCCTAGCCTAAGGCGAGGGGAGCCTTAACCTAAGGCTAGGGGAGCCTTAGCCTAAGGCTAGAGGAGCCCTAGCCTTAGCCTAAGCTTAGGGGTGCCCTAGCCTAAGGCTAGGGGAGCATTAGACTTAGCCTAAGCCTAGGGGTGCCCTAGCCTAAGGCTAGGGGACCCCTAGCCTTAGCCTAAGCCTAAAGGTGCCCTAGCATAAGGCTAGGGGATCCCTAGCCTTGGCCTAAGCCTACGGGCGTCCTAAAGTAAGGCTAGGGGAGCCAGAGCCTAAGGCTCAGGGGCCCTAGCCTTAGCCTAAGCCTAGGGGAGCCATAGCCTAAGGCTAGGGGAGCCCTAGCGTAACGCTAGGGGAGCCCTAGCTTAAGGCTAGGGGAGCCCTAACCTAAGCCTAGGGGAGCCCTAGCCTTAGCCTAAGCCTAGGGGTGCCCTAGCCTAAGGCTAGGGGAGCCCTAGCCTAATGATAGGGGAGCCCTAGCCTAAGGCTAGGGGAGCCCTAGCATAAGGCTAGGGGAGACCTGAACTAAGCCAAGGGAAGCCCTGGCCTAAGGCTAGGGGAGCCCTAGCGTAACGCTAGGGGAGCCCTAGCTTAAGGCTAGGGGAGCCCTAACCTAAGCCTAGGGGTGCCCTAGCCTAAGGCTAGGGGAGCCCTAGCCTCAGGCTAGGGTAGCCCTAGCCTAAGCCTAGGGGTGCCCTAGTCCAATGCTAGGAGAGCCTTAGCCTAAGGCTAGGGAAGCCCTAGCCTTAGGCTAAGCCTAGGGGTGCCCTAGCCTAATGGTAGGGGTGCCCTAGCCTAAGGCTAGGGGAGCCCTGGCCTAAGCCTAGGGGTGCCCTGGTCTAAGGCTAGGGGAGCCCTAGCCTTAGCCTAAGCCTAAAAGTGCCCTAGCCTAAGGCTAGGGCAGCGCTAGCCTTAGGCTAAGTAAAGGGGTTCCCGAACCTAAGGCTAGAAAAGCCCTAGCCTAAGGCTACTGGAGCTCTAACCTAAGGCTAGGGGAGCACTAGCCTTAGCCTAAGCCTAGGGGTGCCCGAAACTCAGGCTAGGGGAGCCCTAGCCTTAGCCTAAGCCTAAAAATGCCCTAGCCTAATGCTAGGGGAGCCCTAACCTAAGCCTAGGGGTGCCCTACCCTAAGGCTAGGGGAGCCCTAGCCTAAGGCTACGGGAGCCCTAGCCTTAGCCTAAGCCTAGGGGTGCCCTCGCCTAAGGCTAGGGGAGCCCTAGCCCAAGGCTAGGGGAGCCCTATCCTAAGGCTAGGTGAGGCCTTGCCTAAGCTTAGGGAGCCCTAGCCTTAGCCTAAGCCTAGGGATGCCCTAGCCTAAGGCTAGGGGTGCACTAGCCTTAGGCTAGGGGAGCCCTAGCCTTAGCCTAAGCCTAGGGGTGCCCCAGCCTAAGTTTAGGGGAACACTAGCCTAAGGCTGGGGAGCCATAGCCTAAGGTTTGGGGAGCCGTAGCCTAAGGCTCGTGGATCCCTAGCCTAAGCCTAGGGGTGCCCTTACCTAAGGCTAGGGGAGCGCTAGCCTAAGCCTAGGAGTGCCCTAGCCTAAGACTAGGGGAGCCCTAGCTTAAGGCTAGGGGTGCCCTAGCCGAAGGCTAGGGGAGCACTAGCCTAAGACTAGGGGAGCCCTAGCCTTAGCCTAAGCCTAGGGGTGCCCTAGCCTAAGGCTAGGGGAGCCATAGCTTTAGCCAAAGCTTTGGGGTGCCCTAGCCTAAGGCTAGGGGAGCCCTAGCCTTAGCCTAAGCATAGGGGTGCCCTAGCCTAAGGCTAGGGGAGCCCTAGGCTAAGGCTAGGGGAGCTTACCCTTAGCCTAAGCCTAGGTGGGCCCTAGCCTAAGGGTAGGGGAGCCCTAACCTAAGGCTAGGGAGCCCTAGCCTTAGCCTAAGCCTAGGGGAGCCCTAGCCTTAGCCTAAGCCTAAAGGTGCCCTAGCCTAAGGCTAGGGGATCCTAGCATTGGCCTAAGCCTTGGGATGCCCTAACGTAAGGCTAGTGGAGCCCTACCCGAAGGCTAGGGGAGCCCTAGCTTTAGCCTAAGCCTAGGGGTGTCCTAGCCTAAGGCCAGGGGAGCCCTAGCCTAATTCTAGGGGAGCCATAGGCTAAGGCTAGGGGAGCCCTAGCCTTAGCCTAAGCCTAGGGTTGCCCTAGCCTAAGGCTAGGGGAGCCCTGGACTAAGCCTAGGGCTGCCCTGGCCTAAGGCTAGGGGAGCCCTAGCGTAACGCTAGGGGAGCCCTAGCTTAAGTCTAGAGAAGCCCTAACCTAAGCCTATGGGTGCCCTTGCCTAAGTCTAGGGGAACCCTAGCCTAAGGTTAGGGTAGCCCTAGCCTAAGCCAAGGGGTGCCCTAGCCTAAGGTTAGGAGAGCCATAGCCTAAGGCTAGGGGAGCCCTAGCCTTAGCCTAAGCCTAGGGGTGCTCTAGCCTAAGGCTAGGGGAGCCCTAGCCTAAGGCTAGAGGAGCCCTGGCCTAAGCCTAGTGGTGCCCTGTTCTAAGGCTAGGGGAGCCCTAGCGTAACGCTAGGGGAGCCCTTGCCTAAGTCTAGGGGAGCCCTAGCCTAAGGCTAGGTGTGCCCCAGCACACGGCTAGGGGAGCATGAGCCTAAGGCTAGGGGAGCCTTGGCCTAAGCCTAGGGGTGCTCTGGCCTAAGGCTAGGGGAGCCCTAGCGTAACTCAGGAGCCCTAGCCTAAGGCTAGTGGAGCCCTAGCCTAAGGTTAGGTGTGCCCGAGCCCACGGCTAGGGGAGCACGAGCCTAAGGCTAGGGGAGCCCGAGTCCTTGGCTAGGGGAACCCTAGCCTAAGCCTAGGGTTGCCCTAGCCAAAGGCTAGGGGTGCCCGAGCCTAAGGCTAGGGAAGCACCAGCCTAAGGCTAGGGGAACCCGAGTCTAAGGCTTGGGGGAGCCCTAGCCTAAGCCTAGGGGTGACCTAGCCTAAGGATAGGGGAGCCATAGCCTTAGCCTAAGCCTAGGTGGGCCCTAGCCTAAGGGTAGGGGAGCCCTAACCTAAGGCTAGGGAGCCCTAGCCTTAGCCTAAGCCTAGGGGAGCCCTAGCCTTAGCCTAAGCTTAGGGGTGCCCTAGCCGAAGGCTAGGGGATCCCTAGCATTGGCCTAAGCCTAGGGGTGCCCTAACGTAAGGCTAGTGGAGCCCTACCCTAAGGCTAGGGGAGCCCTAGCCTTAGCCTAAGCCTAGCGGTGCCCTAGCCTAAGGTTAGGGGAACCCTAGCCTTAGCCTAAGCCTAAAATTGCCCTAGACTAAGGCTAGGGGAGCGCTGGCCTTAGCCTAAGCCTAGGGGTGCCCTAACCTAAGGCTAGGGGAGCCCTAGCCTAAGGCTAGGGGACCCTAACCTACGGCTAGGGGAGCCCTAACCTTAACCTAAGCCTCAGGGTGCCCTAACCTAAGAGTAGGGGAACCCTAGCCTAAGGCTAGGGTTTCCCTAGTTTAAGGCTAGGGGAGCCCTAGCCTTAGCCTAAGCCTAGGGGTGCCATCGCCTAAGGCTAGGGGAGCCCTAGACCAAGGCTAGGGGAGCCCTATCATAAGGCTAGGGGAGCCCTAGCCTAAGGCTAGGGTAGTCCTAGACTTAGCCTAAACCTAGGGGTGCCCTAGCCTAAGGCTAGGGGACCCTAACCTACGGCTAGGGGAGCCCTAGCCTTAGCCTAAGCCTAGGGGTGCCCTAGCCTAAGGCTAGGGGAGCCCTAACCTAAGGCTAGGGAGCCCTAGCCTTAGCCTAAGCTTAGGAGAGTGCTAGCCTTAGCCTAAGCCTAGGGGTGCCCTAACCTAACGCTAGGGGAGCCCTAGCCTTAGCCTAAGCCAAGGGGTGCCCTAACATAAGGCTATGGAGCCTTAGCCTAAGGCTAGGAGAGCCCTAGCCTTAGCCTAAGCCTAGGGGTGCCCTAACCTAAGGCTAGGGGAGCCCTAGCCTAAGTCTAGGGTTTCCCTAGCCTAAGGCTAGGGGAGCCATTGCCTTAACCTAAGCCTTGGAGTGCCCTAGCCTAAGGCTAGGTGAGCCCTAGCCTAAGGCTAGGGGAGCCCTAGCCTTAGCCTAAGCCTAGAGGTGCCCTAGCCTAAGGCTAGGGGAGCCCTAGCCCAAGGCTAGGGGAGCCCTAGCCTAAGGCTAGGGGAGCCCTAGCCTTAGCCTAAGCCTAGGGGTGCCCTAGCCTAAGGCTAGGGGAGCACTAGCCTATGCCTAGGGGAGCCATAGCCTAAGGTTCGGGGAGCCCTAGCCTAAGGCTCGGGGAGCCCTAGCCTAAGCCTAGGGGTGCCCTTACCTAACGCTAGGGGAGCACTAGCCTAAGCCTAGGAGTGCCCTAGCCTAAGTCTAGCGGAGCCCTAGCTTAAGGCTAGGGGTGCCCTAGCCTAAGGCAAGGGGAGCACTAGCCTAAGGCTAGGGGAGCACTAGCCTTAGGCTAGGGGAGCCCTAGTTAAGGCTAGGGGAGCCCTCTCCTTAGCCTAAACTAGGGGTGCCCTAGCCTAAGGCTAGGGGAGCCCTAGCCTTAGCCAAAGCCTTGGGGTGCCCTAGCGTAAGGCTAGGGGAGCCCTAGCTTTAGCCTAAACCTAGGGGTGCCCTAGCCTAAGGTTAGGGGAGCCCTAGCATAAGGCTAGGGGAGCCCTAGCCTAAGGCTAGGGGAGTCCTAGGCTTAGCCTATGCCTAGGGGTGCCCTAGCCTAAGGCTAGCGGAGCCCTAACCTAAGGCTAGGAGAGCCCTAGTCTTAGCCTAAGCCTAGGGGTTCCCTAGCCTAAGGCTAGGTGTGCCCTAGCCTAAGGCTAGGGGAGCCCTAGACTTAGCCTAAGACTAGGTGTGCCCTAGCCTAAGGCTAGGGGAGCCCTAGCCTTAGCCTTAGCCTAAGCCTAAAAGTGCCCTAGCCTAAGCCTAGGGGTGCCCTAGCCTAAAGCTAGGGGAGCCCTAACCTAAGGCTAGGGAGCCCTAGCCTTAGCCTAAGCCTAGGGTAACCATAGCCTAAGTTTCGGGTAGCCCTAGCCTAAGGCTCGGGGAGCCCTAGCCTTAGCCTAAACCTAGGGGAGCACTAGCCTAAGGCTAGGGGAGCACTAGCCTTAGCCTAAGCCTAGGGGTGCCCTAGCCTAAGGCTAGGGGAACCTTAGCCTAAGGCTAGGGGAGCCCTAGCCTAAGGCTAGGGGAGCCCTAGCCTTACCCTAAGCCTAGGGGAGCCCTAGCCTAAGGCTAGGGGAGCACTAGCCTTAGCCTAAGCCTATGGGTGCACTAGCCTAAGGCTAGGGGAGCCCTAGCCTAAGGCTAGCGGAGCCCTAACCTTAGCCTAAGCCTAGGGGTGCCCTAGCCTAAGGTTAGGGGAACACTAGCCTAAGGTTAGGGGAGCCATAGCCTAAGGTTCGAGGAGCCCTAGCCTAAGGCTCGGGGAGCCTTAGCCTAAGACTATGGGTGCCCTTACCTAACGCTAGTGGAGCGCTAGCCTAAGCCTAGGAGTGCCCTAGCCTAAGGCGAGGGGAGCCCTAGCCTTAGCCTAAGCCTAGGGGTGCCCTAGCTTAAGGCTAGGGGAGCCCTAGCCTTAGCCTAAGCCTAAAAGTGCCTTAGCCTAAGGCTAGGGGAGCGCTAGCCTTAGCCTAAGCCTAGGGGTGCCCTACCTAAGGCTAGGGGAGCCCTAGGCTAAGGCTAGCGGAGCCCTAGATTTAGCCTAAGCCTAGGTGTGCCCTAGTCTAATTCTATGGGAGCACTAGCATAAGGCTAGGGGAGCCCTAGCCTAAGGCTAGGGGAGTCCTATGCTTAGCCTATGCCTAGGGGTGCCCTAGCCTAACGCTAGGGGAGCCCTAACCTAAGGCTAGGAGAGCCCTAGTCTTAGCCTAAGCCTAGGGGTTCCCTAGCCTAAGGCTAGGTGTGCCCTAGCCTAAGGCTAGGGGTGCCCTAGACTTAGCCTAAGCCTAGGGGTGCCCTAGCCTAAGGCTAGGGGAGCCCTAGCCTTAGCCTTAGCCTAAGCCTAAAAGTGCCCTAGCCTAAGCCTAGGGGTGCCCTAGCCTAAAGCTAGGGGAGCCCTAACCTAAGGCTAGGGAGCCCTAGCCTTAGCCTAAGCCTAGGGTAACCATAGCCTTAGGTTCGGGTAGCCCTAGCCTAAGGCTCGGGGAGCCCTAGCCTTAGCCTAAACCTAGGGGAGCCCTAGCCTAAGGCTAGGGGAGCACTAGCCTTAGCCTAAGCCTAGGGGTGCCCTAGCCTAAGGCTAGGGGAGCCTTAGCCTAAGGCTAGGGGAGCCCTAGCCTAAGGCTAGGGGAGCCCTAGCCTTACCCTAAGCCTAGGGGAGCCCTAGCCTAAGGCTAGGGGAGCACTAGCCTTAGCCTAAGCCTATGGGTTCCCTAGCATAAGGCTAGGGGAGCCCTAGCCTAAGGCTAGGGGAGCCCTAGCCTTAGCCTAAGCCTAGGGGTGCTCTAGCCTAAGGTTAGGGGAACACTAGCCTAAGGTTAGGGGAGCCATAGCCTAAGGTTCAGGGAGCCCTAGCCTAAGGCTCGGGGAGCCTTAGCCTAAGCCTAGGGGTGCCCTTACCTAACGCTAGTGGAGCGCTAGCCTAAGCCTAGGAGTGCCCTAGCCTAAGGCGAGGGGAGCCCTAGCCTTAGCCTAAGCCTAGGGGTGCCCTAGCTTAAGGCTAGGGGAGCCCTAGCCTTAGCCTAAGCCTAAAAGTGCCTTAGCCTAAGGCTAGGGGAGCGCTAGTCTTAGCCTAAGCCTAGGGGTGCCCTACCTAAGGCTAGGGGAGCCCTAGGCTAAGGCTAGCGGAGCCCTAAATTTAGCCTAAGCCTAGGTGTGCCCTAGCCTAATTCTAGGGGAGCACTAGCCTTAGCCTAAGCCTATAGGTGCCCTAGCCTAAGGCTAGGGGAGTCCTAGCCTAAGGCTAGTGGAGCCCTAGCCTAAGGCTAGGGGAGCCCTAGCCTTAGCCTAAGCTTAGGGGTGCCCTAGCCCAAGGCTAGGGGAGCCCTAGCCTTAGCCTAAGCCTAGGGGTGCCCTAGCCTAAGGCTAGGGGAGGCCTAACCTAAGGCTAGGGAGCCCTAGCCTTAGCCTAAGGCTAGGGGAGCCCTAGCCTAAGGCTAGGGGAGCCCTAGCCTAAGGCTAGGGGAGCCCTAGCCTAAGGCTAGGGGAGCCCTAGCCTTAGCCTAAGCCTACGGGGGCCCGAGCCAAAGGCTAGGGGAGCCCTAGACTTACCCTAAGCATAGGGGTGCCCTAGCCTAAGGCTAGGGGAGCCCTGGCCTTAGCCTAAGCCTATAGGTGCCCTAGCATAAGGCTAGGGGAGCGCTAGCCTTAGCCTAAGCCTAGGGGTGCCCTAACCTAAGGCTAGGGGAGCCCTAGCCTTTGCCTAAGCCTAGGGGTGCCCTAGCCCAAGGCTAGGGGAGCCCTAACCTAAGGCTAGGGGTACCATAGCCTTAGCCTAAGCTTAGGGGTGCCCTAGCCTAAGGCTAGGGAAGCCCTAAACTAAGTCTAGGGTGCCCTAGCCTTAGGCTAAGCCTAGGGGTGCCCTAGCCTAAGTCTAGGGGAGCCCTAGCCTTAGCCTAAGCCTAGGTGTGCCCTAGCCTAACGCTAGGGGAGCCCTAGCCTAAGGCTAAGGGAGCCCTAGCCTTAGGCTAAGCATAGGGGTGCCCTAGCCTGAGGCTAGGGGAGCACTAGCCTAAGGCAAGGGGAGCCCTAGCCTTAGACTAAGCCTAGGGGTGCCCTAGCCTAAGGTTAGGGAAACATTAGCCTAAGGCTAGGGGATCCATAGCCTAAGGTTCGGGGAGCCCTAGCCTAAGGCTCCGGGATCCCTAGTCTTAGCCTAAGCCTAGGGGTGCCCTAGCCTAAGGCTAGGGGAGCCCTAGCCTAAGGCTCGGGGAGCCCTAGCCTTAGCCTAAGCCTAGGGGAGCCCTAGCCTAAGGCTAGGGGATCCCAAGCCTTAGGCTTACCCTTGGGGTGCCCTAGTCTAAGGCTAGGGAGCCCTAACCTAAGGCTACGGGAGCCTTAGCCTTAGCCTAAGCCTAGGGGTGCCCTAGCTTAAGGCTAGGGGAGCCCTAGCCTAAGGCTAGGCGAACCCTAACCTACGGCTAGGGGAGCCCTAGCCTTAGCCTAAGCCTATGGGTGCCCTTGCCTAAGGCTAGGGGAGCCCTAGACTTAGGCTAAGCCTTGGGGTGCCCTAGCCTAAGGCTAGGGGAGCCCTAGCCTTAGCCTAAGCCTAAAAGTGCCCTAGCCTAAGGCTAGGGGAACGCTAGCCTTAGCCAAAGCCTAGGGGTGCCCTAACCTAAGGGTAGAAAAGCCTCAGCCTAAGGCTACGGGAGCACTGGCCTAAGGCTAGGGGAGCTCTAGCTTTAGCCTAAGCCTAGGGGTGCCCTAACCTAAGGCTAGGGGAGCCCTAGACTTAGCCTAAGCCTAGGTGTGCCCTAACGTAAGGCTAGGGGAGTCCTTGACTTAGCCTAAGCCTAGGGGTGCCCTAGCCTAAGGCTAGGGGAGCACTAGGCTAAGGCTAGGGGAGCCCTAGCCTTAGCCTAAGCCTACGGGTGTCCTAGCATAAGGCTAGGTGTGCCCTAGCCTAACGTTAGGGGACCCCTAGCATAAGGCTAGGGGAGCGCTAGACTTAGCCTAAGCCTAGGTGTGCCCTAGCCTAAGGCGAAGGGAGCCCTAGCCTAAGGCTAAGGGAGCCCTAGCCTTAGCCTAAGCCTAGGCGTGCCCTAGCCTAAGGCTAGGGGAGCACTAGCCTAAGGCTAGTGGAGCCCTAGCCTTAGCCTAAGCCTAGGGGTGCCCTAGCCTAAGGTTAGGGGAACACAAGCCTAAGGCTAGGGGAGCCATAGCCTAAGGTTCGGGGAGCCGTAGCCTAAGGCTCGGGGAGCCCTAGCCTTAGCCTAAGCCTAGGGGAGTCCTAGACTAAGTCTAGGGGAGCCCTAGCCTTACCCTAACTCTAGGGTTGCCCTAGCCTAAGGCTAGGGAGCCCTAACCTAAGGCTAGGGGAGCCTTAGCCTTAGCCTAAGCCTAGGGGTGCCCTAGCCTAAAGCTAGGGGAGCCCTAGCCTAAGGCTACGGGAACCCTAACCTACGGCTAGGGGAGCCCTAGCCTTAGCCTAAGCCTAGGGCTGCCCTTGCCTAAGGCTAGGGGAGCCCTAGACTTAGGCTAAGCCTTGGGGTGCCCTAACCTAAGGCTAGGGGAGCCCTAGCCTTAGCCTAAGCCTAAAAGTGCCCTAGCCTAAGGCTAGGGGAACGCTAGCCTTAGCCAAAGCCTAGGGGTGCCCTAACCTAAGGGTAGAAAAGCCCTAGCCTAAAGCTACGGGAGCACTGGCCTAAGGCTAGGGGAGCTCTAGCTTTAGCCTAAGCCTAGGGGTGCCCTAGCCTAAGGCTAGAGGAGGCCTAACCTAAGGCTAGGGAGCCCTAGCCTTAGCCTAAGCCTAGGGGAGCCCTAGCCTAAGGCTAGCGGAGCCCTAGATTTAGCCTAAGCCTAGGGGTGCCCTCGCCTAATTCTAGGGAAGCCCTAGCATTAGCCTAAGCCTAGGGGTGCCCTAGCCTAAGGCTAGAGGAGGCCTAACATAAGGCTAGGGAGCCCTAGCCTTAGCCTAAGCCTAGGGGTGCCCTCGCCTAATTCTAGGGGAGCCCTAGCCTTAGCCTAAGCCTAGGGGTGCCCAGGCCTAAGGCTAGAGGAGGCCTAACCTAAGGCTAGGGAGCCCTAGCCTTAGCCTAAGCCTAGGGGAGCCCTAGCCTAAGGCTAGCGGAGCCCTAGATTTAGCCTAAGCCTAGGGGTGCCCTCGCCTAATTCTAGGGGAGCCCTAGCCTTAGCCTAAGCCTAGGGGTGCCCTAGCCTAAGGCTAGAGGAGGCCTAACCTAAGGCTAGGGAGCCCTAGCCTTAGCCTAACCCTAGGGGGGCCCTAGCGTAAGGTTAGGGGAACACTAGCATAAGATTAGGGGAGCCATACCCTAAGGTTCGGGGAGCCCTAGCCTAAGGCTCGGGGAGCCCTAGCCTAAGCCTAGGGGTGCCCTTACCTAACGCTAGGGGAGCGCTAGCCTAAGCCTAGGAGTGCCCTAGCCTAAGGCGAGGGGAGCCCTAGCCTTACCCTAAGCCTAGGGGTGCCCTAGCTTAAGGCTAGGGGAGCCCTAGCCTTAGCCTAAGCCTAAAAGTGCCTTAGCCTAAGGCTAGGGGAGCCCTAGCCTAAGGCTAGGGGAGCCCTACATTAGCCTAAGCCTAGGGGTGCCCGAAAATAAGGCTAGGGGAGCCGTTGCCTTAGCCTAAGCCTAGGGGTGCCCTAGCCTAAGGATAGTGGAGCCCTAGCCTAAGGCTAGGTGTGCCCTAGCCTAAAGATAGGGGACCACTAGCATAAGGCTATGGGAGCCCTATCCTAGGGCTAGGGGAGTCCTAGACTTAGCCTAAGCCTAGGGGTGCCCTAGACTAAGGCTAGGGGAGCCCTAACGTAAGGCTAGGGGAGCCCTAGACTTAGCCTAAGCCTAGAGGTGCCCTAGCCTAAGGCTAGGGGAGCACTAGGCTAAGGCTAGGGGAGCCCTAGACTTAGCCTAAGCCTAGGGGTGCCCTAGCCTAAGGCTAGGGGAGCCCTAGCCTAAGGCTAGAGGAGCCCTGGCCTAAGCCTAGTGGTGCCCTGGTCTAAGGCTAGGGGAGCCCTAGCGTAACGCTAGGGGAGCCCTTGCCTAAGTCTAGGGGAGCCCTAGCATAAGGCTAGGTGTGCCCCAGCACACGGCTAGGGGAGCACGAGCCTAAGGCTAGGGGAGCCTTGGCCTAAGCCTAGGGGTGCTCTGGCCTAAGGCTAGGGGAGGCCTAGCGTAACTCAGGAGCCCTAGCCTAAGGCTAGTGGAGCCCTAGCCTAAGGTTAGGTGTGCCCGAGCCCACGGCTAGGGGAGCACGAGCCTAAGGCTAGGGGAGCCCGAGTCCTTGGCTAGGGGAACTCTAGCCTAAGCCTAGGGTTGCCCTAGCCAAAGGCTAGGGGTGCCCGAGCCTAAGGCTAGGGGAGCAACAGCCTAAGGCTAGGGGAACCCGAGACTAAGGCTTGGGGGAGCCCTAGCCTAAGCCTAGGGGTGACCTAGCCTAAGGATAGTGGAGCCATAGCCTTAGCCTAAGCCTAGGTGGGCCCTAGCCTAAGGGTAGGGGAGCAGTAACCTAAGGCTAGGGAGCCCTAGCCTTAGCCTAAGCCTAGGGGAGCCCTAGCCTTAGCCTAAGCCTAGGGGTGCCCTAGCCGAAGGCTAGGGGATCCCTAGCATTGGCCTAAGCCTAGGGGTGCCCTAACGTAAGGCTAGTGGAGCCCTACCCTAAGGCTAGGGGAGCCCTAGCCTTAGCCTAAGCCTAGCAGTGCCCTAGCCTAAGGTTAGGGGAACCCTAGCCTTAGCCTAAGCCTAAAATTGCCCTAGACTAAGGCTAGGGGAGCGCTGGCCTTAGCCTAAGCCTAGGGGTGCCCTAACCTAAGGCTAGGGGAGCCCTAGCCTTAGGCTAGGGGACCCTAACCTATGGCTAGGGGAGCCCTAACCTTAACCTAAGCCTAGGGGTGCCCGACGTAAGGCTATGGAGCCCTAGCCTAAGGCTAGGGGAGACCTAGCCTTAGCCTAAGCCTCGGGGTGCCCTAACCTAAGAGTAGGGGAACCCTAGCCTAAGGCTAGGGTTTCCCTAGCCTAAGGCTAGGGGAGCCCTAGCCTTAGCCTAAGCCTAGGGGTGCCATCGCCTAAGGCTAGGGGAGCCCTAGACCAAGGCTAGGGGAGCCCTATCATAAGGCTAGGGGAGCCCTAGCCTAAGGCTAGGGTAGTCCTAGACTTAGCCTAAACCTAGGGGTGCCCTAGCCTAAGGCTAGGGGACCCTAACCTACGGCTAGGGGAGCCCTAGCCTTAGCCTAAGCCTAGGGGTGCCCTAGCCTAAGGCTAGGGGAGCCCTAACCTAAGGCTAGGGAGCCCTAGCCTTAGCCTAAGCTTAGGGGAGTGCTAGCCTTAGCCTAAGCCTACGGGTGCCCTAACCTAACGCTAGGGGAGCCCTAGCCTTAGC
Organism: Tenrec ecaudatus; assembly: GCF_050624435.1. Taxonomy (NCBI): domain Eukaryota; kingdom Metazoa; phylum Chordata; class Mammalia; order Afrosoricida; family Tenrecidae; genus Tenrec; species Tenrec ecaudatus. Next base: position 40,787 of record NW_027458039.1, read on the forward strand.
CTAAGCTAAGGGGTGCCCTAACATAAGGCTATGGAGCCTTAGCCTAAGGCTAGGGGAGCCCTAGCCTTAGCCTAAGCCTAGGGGTGCCCTAGCCTAAGGCTAGGGGAGCACTAGCCTATGCCTAGGGGAGCCCTAACCTTAGCCTAAGCCTAGGGGTGCCCTAGCCTAAGGTTAGGGGAACACTAGCCTAAGGCTACGGGAGCCATAGCCTAAGGTTCGGGGAGCCCTAGCCTAAGGCTCGGGGAGCCCTAGCCTAAGCCTAGGGGTGCCCTTACCTAACGCTAGGGGAGCGCTAGCCTAAGCCTAGGAGTGCCCTAGCCTAAGTCTAGCGGAGCCCTAGCTTAAGGCTAGGGGTGCCCTAGCCTAAGGCAAGGGGAGCACTAGCCTAAGGCTAGGGGAGCACTAGCCTTAGGCTAGGGGAGCCCTAGTTAAGGCTAGGGGAGCCCTCTCCTTAGCCTAAACCTAGGGGTGCCCTAGCCTAAGGCTAGGGGAGCCCTAGCCTTAGCCAAAGCCTTGGGGTGCCCTAGCGTAAGGCTAGGGGAGCCCTAGCTTTAGCCTAACCTTAGGGGTGCCCTAGCCTAAAGCTAGGGAATCCCTAGCCTAAGGCTAGGGGAGCCTTAGCCTAAGGCTAGGGGACCCCTTGCATAAGGCTAGGTGTGCCCTAGCCTAAGGTTAGGGGAGTCCTAGGCTTAGCCTATGCCTAGGGGTGCCCTAGGCTAAGGCTAGCGGAGCCCTAACCTAAGGCTAGGAGAGCCCTAGTCTTAGCCTAAGCCTAGGGGTTCCCTAGCCTAAGGCTAGGTGTGCCCTAGCCTAAGGCTAGGGGAGCCCTAGCCTAAGGCTAGGGGAGCCCTAGCCTTACCCTAAGCCTAGGGGAGCCCTAGCCTAAGGCTAGGGGAGCCCTAGCCTAAGGCTAGAGGAGCCCTAGCCTTAGCCTTAGCCTAAGCCTAAAAGTGCCCTAGCCTAAGCCTAGGGGTGCCCTAGCCTAAAGCTAGGGGAGCCCTAACCTAAGGCTAGGGAGCCCTAGCCTTAGCCTAAGCCTAGGGTAACCATAGCCTAAGTTTCGGGTAGCCCTAGCCTAAGGCTCGGGGTGCCCTAGCCTTAGCCTAAACCTAGGGGAGCCCTAGCCTAAGGCTAGGGGAGCACTAGCCTTAGCCTAAGCCTAGGGGTGCCCTAGCCTAAGGCTAGGGGAGCCCTAGCCTAAGGCTAGGGGAGCCCTAGCCTAAGGCTAGGGGAGACCTAGCCTAAGGCTAGGGGAGCCCTTGCCTTACCCTAAGCCTAGGGGAGCCCTAGCCTAAGGCTAGGGGAGCACTAGCCTTAGCCTAAGCCTATGGGTGCCCTAGCCTAAGGCTAGGGGAGCCCTAGCCTAAGGCTAGCGGAGCCCTAACCTTAGCCTAAGCCTAGGGGTGCCCTAGCCTAAGGTTAGGGGAACACTAGCCTAAGGTTAGGGGAGCCATAGCCTAAGGTTCGAGGAGCCCTAGCCTAAGGCTCGGGGAGCCTTAGCCTAAGACTAGGGGTGCCCTTACCTAATGCTAGTGGAGCGCTAGCCTAAGCCTAGGAGTGCCCTAGCCTAAGGCGAGGGGAGCCCTAGCCTTAGCCTAAGCCTAGGGGTGCCCTAGCTTAAGGCTAGGGGAGCCCTAGCCTTAGCCTAAGCCTAAAAGTGCCTTAGCCTAAGGCTAGGGGAGCGCTAGCCTTAGCCTAAGCCTAGGGGTGCCCTACCTAAGGCTAGGGGAGCCCTAGGCTAAGGCTAGCGGAGCCCTAGATTTAGCCTAAGCCTAGGTGTGCCCTAGTCTAATTCTATGGGAGCACTAGCATAAGGCTAGGGGAGCCCTAGCCTAAGGCTAGGGGAGTCCTAGGCTTAGCCTATGCCTAGGGGTGCCCTAGCCTAACGCTAGGGGAGCTCTAACCTAAGGCTAGGAGAGCCCTAGTCTTAGCCTAAGCCTAGGGGTTCCCTAGCCTAAGGCTAGGTGTGCCCGAGCCTAAGGCTAGGGGTGCCCTAGACTTAGCCTAAGCCTAGGGGTGCCCTAGCCTAAGGCTAGGGGAGCCCTAGCCTTAGCCTTAGCCTAAGCCTAAAAGTGCCCTAGCCTAAGCCTAGGGGTGCCCTAGCCTAAAGCTAGGGGAGCCCTAACCTAAGGCTAGGGAGCCCTAGCCTTAGCCTAAGCCTAGGGTAACCATAGCCTAAGGTTCGGGTAGCCCTAGCTTAAGGCTCGGGGAGCCCTAGCCTTAGCCTAAACCTAGGGGAGCCCTAGCCTAAGGCTAGGGGAGCACTAGCCTTAGCCTAAGCCTAGGGGTGCCCTAGCCTAAGGCTAGGGGAGCCTTAGCCTAAGGCTAGGGGAGCCCTAGCCTAAGGCTAGGGGAGCCCTAGCCTTACCCTAAGCCTAGGGGAGCCCTAGCCTAAGGCTAGGGGAGCACTAGCCTTAGCCTAAGCCTATGGGTTCCCTAGCCTAAGGTTAGGGGAGCCCTAGCCTAAGGCTAGGGGAGCCCTAGCCTTAGCCTAAGCCTAGGGGTGCTCTAGCCTAAGGGTAGGGGAACACTAGCCTAAGGTTAGGGGAGCCATAGCCTAAGGTTCAGGGAGCCCTAGCCTAAGGCTCGGGGAGCCTTAGCCTAAGCCTAGGGGTGCCCTTACCTAACGCTAGTGGAGCGCTAGCCTAAGCCTAGGAGTGCCCTAGCCTAAGGCGAGGGGAGCCCTAGCCTTAGCCTAAGCCTAGGGGTGCCCTAGCTTAAGGCTAGGGGAGCCCTAGCCTTAGCCTAAGCCTAAAAGTGCCTTAGCCTAAGGCTAGGGGAGCGCTAGTCTTAGCCTAAGCCTAGGGGTGCCCTCCCTAAGGCTAGGGGAGCCCTAGGCTAAGGCTAGCGGAGCCCTAGATTTAGCCTAAGCCTAGGTGTGCCCTAGCCTAATTCTAAGGGAGCACTAGCCTTAGCCTAAGCCTATAGGTGCCCTAGCTTAAGGCTAGGGGAGTCCTAGCCTAAGGCTAGTGGAGCCCTAGCCTAAGGCTAGGGGAGCCCTAGCCTTAGCCTAAGCTTAGGGGTGCCCTAGCCCAAGGCTAGGGGAGCCCTAGCCTTAGCCTAAGCCTAGGGGTGCCCTAGCGTAAGGCTAGGGGAGGCCTAACCTAAGGCTAGGGAGCCCTAGCCTTAGCCTAAGCCTAGGGGAGCCCTAGCCTAAGGCTAGGGGAGCCCTAGCCTAAGGCTAGGGGAGCCTTAGCCTAAGCCTAGGGGTGCCCTTACCTAACGCTAGTGGAGCGCTAGCCTAAGCCTAGGAGTGCCCTAGCCTAAGGCGAGGGGAGCCCTAGCCTTAGCCTAAGCCTAGGGGTGCCCTAGCTTAAGGCTAGGGGAGCCCTAGCCTTAGCCTAAGCCTAAAAGTGCCTTAGCCTAAGGCTAGGGGAGCGCTAGTCTTAGCCTAAGCCTAGGGGTGCCCTCCCTAAGGCTAGGGGAGCCCTAGGCTAAGGCTAGCGGAGCCCTAGATTTAGCCTAAGCCTAGGTGTGCCCTAGCCTAATTCTAGGGGAGCACTAGCCTTAGCCTAAGCCTAAAAGTGCCCTAGCCTAAGCCTAGGGGTGCCCTAGCCTAAAGCTAGGGGAGCCCTAACCTAAGGCTAGGGAGCCCTAGCCTTAGCCTAAGCCTAGGGTAACCATAGCCTAAGGTTCGGGTAGCCCTAGCCTAAGGCTCGGGGAGCCGTAGCCTTAGCCTAAGCCTAGGGGTGCCCTAGCCTAAGGCTAGGGGAGCCCTAGCCTAAGGCTAGGGGATCCCTAGCCTTAGACTAAGCCTAGGGGTGCCCTAGCCTAAGGCTAGGGGAGCCCTACCTTAGCCTAAGCCTAAAAGTGCCCTAGCCTAAGGCTAGGGGAGCGCTAGCCTTAGCCTAAGCCTAGGGGTGCCCTAACCTAAGGCTAGGGGAGCCCTAGCCTAAGGCTAGGGGAGCCCTAGCCTTAGCCTAAACCTAGGGGTGCCCTAGCCTAAGGCTAGGGGAGCACTAACCTAAGGCTAGGGAGCCCTAGCCTTAGCCTAAGGCTAAGGGAGCCCTAGCCTAAGCCTAGGGGAGCCCTAGCCTAAGGCTAGGGGAGCCCTAGCCTAAGGCGAGGGGAACCTTAACCTAAGGCTAGGGGAGCCTTAGCCTAAGGCTAGGGGAGCCCTAACCTTAGCCTAAGCTTAGGGGTGCCCTAGCCTAAGGCTAGGGGAGCATTAGACTTAGCCTAAGCCTAGGGGTGCCCTAGCCTAAGGCTAGGGGACCCCTAGCCTTAGCCTAAGCCTATAGGTGCCCTAGCATAAGGCTAGGGGATCCCTAGCCTTGGCCTAAGCCTACGGGTGTCCTAAAGTAAGGCTAGGGGAGCCAGAGCCTAAGGCTCGGGTGCCCTAGCCTTAGCCTAAGCCTAGGGGAGCCTTAGCCTAAGGCTAGGGGAGCCCTAGCCTTAGCCTAAGCCTAGTCGTGCCCTAGCCTAAGGTTAGGGGAGACCTACTCTAAGGCTAGGGGAGCCCTAGCCTTACCCTTAGCCCAGGGGTGCCCTAGACTAAGGCTAGGGGAGCCCTAGCCTAAGGCTAGGGGAGCCCTAGCCTTAGCCTAAGCCTAGGGGTGCCCTAGCCTAAGGCTAGGGGAGCCCTAGCCTAAGGCTAGGGGAGCCCTAGCTTAAGGCTAGGGGAGCCTTAGCCTAAGGCTAGGGGAGCCCTAGCCTAAGGCTAGGGGAGACCTGGACTAAGCCAAGGGGAGCCCTGGCCTAAGGCTAGGGGAGCCCTAGCGTAACGCTAGGGGAGCCCTAGCTTAAGGCTAGGGGAGCCCTAACCTAAGCCTAGGGGTGCCCTAGCCTAAGGCTAGGGGAGCCCTAGCCTAAGGCTAGGGTAGCCCTAGCCTAAGCCTTGGGGTGCCCTAGTCCAAGGCTAGGAGAGCCTTAGCCTAAGGCTAGGGGAGCCCTAGCCTTAGGCTAAGCCTAGGGGTGCCCTAGCCTAATGGTAGGGGTGCCCTAGCCTAAGGCTAGGGGAGCCCTGGCCTAAGCCTAGGGATGCCCTGGTCTAAGGCTAGGGGAGCCCTAGCCTTAGCCTAAGCCTAAAAATGCCCTACCCTAAGGCTAGGGGAGCGCTAGCCTTAGCCTAAGCCTAGGGGTGCCCTAACCTAAGGCTAGGGGAGCCCTAGCCTAAGGCTACATGAGCCCTAGCCTTAGCCTAAGCCTAGGGGTGCCTTCGCCTAAGGCTAGGGGAGCCCTAGCCCCAGGCTAGGGGAGCCCTATCCTAAGGCTAGGTGAGCCCTTGCCTAAGGTTAGGGAGCCCTAGCCTTAGCCTAAGCCTAGGGATGCCCTAGCCTAAAGCTAGGGGTGCACTAGCCTTAGGCTTAGGGAGCCCTAGCCTTAGCCTAAGCCTAAGGGTGCCCCAGCCTAAGTTTAGGGGAACACTAGCCTAAGGCTAGGGGAGCCATAGCCTAAAGTTCGGGGAGCCGTAGCCTAAGGCTCTTGGAGCCCTAGCCTAAGCCTAGGGGTGCCCTTACCTAAGGCTAGGGGAGCGCTAGCCTAAGCCTAGGAGTGCCCTAGCCGAAAGCTAGGGGAGCCCTAGCTTAAGGCTAGGGGTACCCTAGCCGAAGGCTAGGGGAGCACTAGCCTAAGGCTAGGGGAGCCCTAGCGTTAGCCTAAGCCTAGGGGTGCCCTAGCCTAAGGCTAGAGGAGCCCTGGCCTAAGCCTAGTGGTGCCCTGGTCAAAGGCTAGGGGAGCCCTAGCGTAACGCTAGGGGAGCCCTTGCCTAAGTCTAGGGGAGCCCTAGCCTAAGGCTAGGTGTGCCCCAGCCCACGGCTAGGGGAGAACGAGCCTAAGGCTAGGGGAGCCTTGGCCTAAGCCTAGGAGTGCTCTGGCCTAAGTTTAGGGGAGCCCTAGCGTAACTCAGGAGCCCTAGCCTAAGGCTAGTGGAGCCCTAGCCTAAGGCTAGGTGTGCCCGAGCCCACGGCTAGGGGAGCACGAGCCTAAGGCTAGGGGAGCCCGAGTCCTTGGCTAGGGGAACCCTAGCCTAAGCCTAGGGTTGCCCAACCAAAGGCTAGGGGTGGCCGAGCCTAAGGCTAGGGGAGCACCAGCCTAAGGCTAGGGGAACCCGAGTCTAAGGCTTGGGGGAGCCCTAGCCTAAGCCTAGGGGTGACCTAGCCTAAGGATAGGGGAGCCATAGCCTTAGCCTAAGCCTAGGTGGGCCCTAGCCTAAGGGTAGGGGAGCCCTAACCTAAGGCTAGGGAGCCCTAGCCTTAGCCTAAGCCTAGGGGAGCCCTAGCCTTAGCCAAAGCCTAAAGGTGCCCTAGCCTAAGGCTAGGGGATCCCTAGCATTGGCCTAAGCCTAGGGGTGCCCTAACGTAAGGCTAGTGGAGCCCTACCCTAAGGCTAGGGGAGCCCTAGCCTTAACCTAAGCCTAGGGGTGTCCTAGCCTAAGGCTAGGGGAGCCCTAGCCTAATTCTAGGGGAGCCATAGCCTAAGGTTAGGGGAGCCCTAGCCTGAGCCTAAGCCTAGGGTTGCCCTAGCCTAAGGCTAGGGGAGCCCTGGACTAAGCCTAGGGCTGCCCTGGCCTAAGGCTAGGGGAGCCCTAGCGTAACGCTAGGGGAGCCCTAGCTTAAGTCTAGAGAAGCCCTAACCTAAGCCTATGGGTGCCCTTGCCTAAGGCTAGGGGAGCCCTAGCCTAAGGTTAGGGTAGCCCTAGCCTAAGCCAAGGGGTGCCCTAGCCAAAGGTTAGGAGAGCCTTAGCCTAAGGCTAGGGGAGCCCTAGCCTTAGCCTAAGCCTAGGGGTGCCCTAGCCTAACGTTAGGAGAGCCTTAGCCTAAGGCTAGAGGAGCCCTGGCCTAAGCCTAGTGGTGCCCTGGTCTAAGGCTAGGGGAGCCCTAGCGTAACGCTAGGGGAGCCCTTGCCTAAGTCTAGGGGAGCCCTAGCCTAATGCTAGGTGTGCCCCAGCCCACGGCTAGGGGAGCACGATCCTAAGGCTAGGGGAGCCTTGGCCTAAGCCTAGGGGTGCTCTGGCCTAAGGCTAGGGGAGCCCTAGCGTAACGCAGGAGCCCTAGCCTAAGGCTAGTGGAGCCCTAGCCTAAGGCTAGGTGTGCCCGAGCCCACGGCTGGGGGAGCACGAGCCTAAGGCTAGTGGAGCCCGAGTCCTTGGCTAGGGGAACCCTAGCCTAAGCCTAGGGTTGCCCTAGCCAAAGGCTAGGGGTGCCCGAGCCTAAGGCTAGGGGAGCACGAGCCTAAGGCTAGGGGAACCCGAGTCTAAGGCTTGGGGGAGCCCTAGCCTAAGCCTAGGGGTGACCTAGCCTAAGGATAGGGGAGCCATAGCCTTAGCCTAAGCCTAGGGGTTCCCTAGCATAAGCCTAGGGGTGCCCTAACCTAAGCCTAGGGGTGCCCTAGCATAAGGCTAGGTGAGCCTTAGCGTACGGCTAGGGGAGCACGAGCCTAAGGCTAGGGGTGCCCGAGCCTACAGCTAGGGGAGCCCAAGCCTAAGGCTAGGGTAGCCCTAGCCTAAGGCTTGGGGAGCCCTAGCCTTAGCCTAAGCCTAGGGGTGCCCTAGCCTAAGGTTAGGGGAGCCCTAGCCTTAGCCTAAGCCTAAAATTGCCCTAGACTAGGGCTAGGGGAGCGCTAGCCTTAGCCTAAGCCTAGGGGTGCCCTAACCTAAGGCTAGGGGAGCACTAGCCTAAGGCTAGGGGAGCCCTAGCCTTAGCCTAAGCCTAGGGGTGCCATCGCCTAAGGCCAGGGGAGCCCTAGCCCAAGGCTAGGGGAGCCCTATCATAAGGCTAGGGGAGCCCTAGCCTAAGGCTAGGGTAGTCCTAGACTTAGCCTAAGCCTAGGGGTGCCCTAGCCTAAGGCTAGGGGACCCCTAACCTACGGCTAGGGGAGCCCTAGCCTTAGCCTAAGCCTAGGGGTGCCCTAGCCTAAGGCTAGGGAGCCCTAGCCTTAGCCTAAGCTTAGGGGAGTGCTAGCCTTAGCCTAAGCCTAGGGGTGCCCTAACCTAACGCTAGGGGAGCCCTAGCCTTAGCCTAAGCCTAGGGGTGCCCTAACATAAGGCTATGGAGCCCTAGCCTAAGGCTAGGGGAGCCCTAGCCTTAGCCTAAGCCTAGGGCTGCCCTAACCTAAGGCTAGGGGAGCCCTAGCCTAAGTCTAGGGTTTCCCTAGCCTAAGGCTAGGGGAGCCATTGCCTTAACCTAAGCCTTGGGGTGCCCTAGCCTAAGCCTAGAGGTGCCCTAGCCTAAGGCTAGGGGAGCCCTAGCCCAAGGCTAGGGGAGCCCTAGCCTAAGGCTAGGGGAGCCCTAGCCTTAACCTAAGCCTAGGGGTGCCCTAGCCTAAGGCTAGGGGAGCACTAGCCTATGCCTAGGGGAGCCCTAGCCTTAGCCTAAGCCTAGGGGTGCCCTAGCCTAAGGTTAGGGGAACACTAGCCTAAGGCTAGGGGAGCCATAGCCTAAGGTTCGGGGAGCCCTAGCCTAAGGCTCGGGGAACCCTAGCCTAAGCCTAGGGGTGCCCTTACCTAACGCTAGGGGAGCGCTAGCCTAAGCCTAGGAGTGCCCTAGCCTAAGTCTAGGGGAGCCCTAGCTTAAGGCTAGGGCTGCCCTAGCCTAAGGCTAGGGGAGCACTAGCCTAAAGCTAGGGGAGCACTAGCCTTAGGCTAGGGGAGCCCTAGTTAAGGCTAGGGGAGCCCTCTCCTTAGCCTAAACCTAGGGGTGCCCTAGCCTAAGGCTAGGGGAGCCCTAGCCTTAGCCAAAGCCTTGGGGTGCCCTAGCGTAAGGCTAGGGGAGCCCTAGCCTTAGCCTAACCCTAGGGGTGCCCTAGCCTAAAGCTAGGGAATCCCTAGCCTAAGGCTAGGGGAGCCTTAGCCTAAGGCTAGGGGACCCCTTGCATAAGGCTAGGTGTGCCCTAGCCTAAGGTTAGTGGAGCCCTAGCATAAGGCTAGGGGAGCCCTAGCCTAAGGCTAGGGGAGTCCTAGGCTTAGCCTATGCCTAGGGGTGCCCTAGCCTAAGGCTAGGGGAGCCCTAACCTAAGGCTAGGAGAGCCCTAGTCTTAGCCTAAGCCTAGGGGTTCCCTAGCCTAAGGCTAGGTGTCCCCTAGCCTTAGGCTAGGGGAGCCCTAGACTTAGCCTAAGCCTAGGGGTGCCGTAGCCTAAGGCTAGGGGAGCTCTAGCCTTAGCCTTAGCCTAAGCCTAAAAGTGCCCTAGCCTAAGCCTACGGTTGCCCTAGCCTAAAGCTAGGGGAGCCCTAACCTAAGGCTAGGGAGCCCTAGCCTTAACCTAAGCCTAGGGTAACCATAGCCTAAGGTTCGGGTAGCCCTAGCCTTAGCCTAAACCTAGGGGAGCCCTAGCCTAAGGCTAGGGGAGCACTAGCCTTTTAAGCCTAGGGGTGCCCTAGCCTAAGGCTAGGGGAGCCCTAGCCTAAGGCTAGGGGAGCCCTAGCCTAAGGCTAGGGGAGCCCTAGCCTTAGCCTAAGCCTAGGGGTGCCCTAGCCTAAGGCTAGGGGAGCCCTAGCCTAAGGCTAGCGGAGCCCTAACATTAGCCTAAGCCTAGGGGTGCCCTAGCCTAAGGTTAGGGGAACACTAGCCTAAGGTTAGGGGAGCCATAGCCTAAGGTTCGGGGAGCCCTAGCCTAAGGCTCGGGGAGCCTTAGCCTAAGCCTAGGGTTGCCCTTACGAAACGCTAGTGGAGCGCTAGCCTAAGCCTAGGAGTGCCCTAGCCTAAGGCGAGGGGAGCCCTAGCCTTAGCCTAAGCCTAGGGGTGCCCTAGCTTAAGGCTAGGGGAGCCCTAGCATTAGCCTAAGCCTAAAAGTGCCTTAGCCTAAGGCTAGGGGAGCGCTAGCCTTAGCCTAAGCCTAGGGGTGCCCTACCTAAGGCGAGGGGAGCCCTAGGCTAAGGCTAGGGGAGCCCTAGATTTAGCCTAAGCCTAGGTGTGCCCTAGCCTAATTCTAGGGGAGCACTAGCCTTAGCCTAAACCTATAGGTGCCCTAGCCTAAGGCTAGGGGAGCCCTAGCCTAAGGCTAGCGGAGCCCTAGCCTTAGCCTAAGCCTAGGGGTGCCCTAGCCTAAGGTTAGGGGAACACTAGCCTAAGATTAGGGGAGCCATAGCCTAAGGTTCGGGGAGCCCTAGCCTAAGGCTCGGGGAGCCGTAGCCTAAGCCTAGGGGTGCCCTTACCTAACGCTAGGGGAGCGCTAGCCTAAGCCTAGGAGTGCCCTAGCCTAAGGCGAGGGGAGCCCTAGCCTTAGCCTAAGCCTAGGGGTGCCCTAGCTTAAGGCTAGGGGAGCCCTAGCCTTAGCCTAAGCCTAGGGGTGCCCTAGCCCAAGGCTAGGGGAGCCCTAGCCTTAGCCTAAGCCTAGGGGTGCCCTAGCCTAAGGCTAGGGGAGCCCTAAACTACGTATCGGTGTGCCCTAGCCTTAGGCTATGCCTAGTGGTGCCCTAGCCTAAGGCTAGGGGAGCAATAGCCTAAGGCTAGGGGAGCCATAGCCTAAGGTTCGGGGAGCCCTAGCCTAAGGCTCCGGGAGCCCTAGCCTTAGCCTAAGCCTAGGGGTGCCCTAGCCTAAGGCTAGGGGAGCCCTAGCCTAAGGGTTGGGGAGCCCTAGCCTAAGGGTAGGGGAGCCCTAGCCTAAGGCTAGGGGAGCTTTAGCCTTAGCCTAAGCCTAGGGGTGCCCTAACCTAAGTGTAGAAAAGCCCTAGCCTAAGGCTAGGGGAGCCCTGGCCTAAGGCTAGGGGAGCCCTAGACTTAGCCTATGCCTAGGGATGCCCTAGCCTAAAGCTAGGGGAGCGCTAGCCTTAGCCTAAGCCTAGGGGTGCCCGAAAATAAGGCTACGGGAGCAGTTGCCTTAGCCTAAGCCTAGGGGTGCCCTAGCCTAAGGCTAGGGGAGCACTAGGCTAAGGCTAGGGGAGCCCTAGCCTAAAGATAGGGGACCACTAGCATAAGGCTAGGGGAGCCCTAGCCTAAGGCTAGGTGTGCCCTAGCCTAAAGATAGGGGACCACTAGCATAAGGCTAGGGGAGCCCTAGCCTAGGGCTAGGGGAGTCCTAGACTTAGCCTAAGCCTAGGGGTGCCCTAGACTAAGGCTATGGGGGCCCTAACGTAAGGCTTGGGGAGCCCTAGACTTAGCCTAAGCCTAGGGGTGCCCTAGCCTAAGGCTAGGGGAGCACTAGGCTAAGGCTAGGGGAGCCCTAGCCTTAGCCTAAGCCTAGGGGTGCCCTAGCCTAAGGCTAGGGGAGCCCTAGCCTAAGGCTAGGGGAGCCCTAGCCTAAGGCTAGGGGAGCTTACCCTTAGTCTAAGCCTAGGTGGGCCCTAGCCTAAGGGAAGGGGAGCCCTAACCTAAGGCTAGGGAGCCCTAGCCTTAGCCTAAGCCTAGGGGAGCCCTAGCCTTAGCCTAAGCCTAAAGGTGCCCTAGCCTAAGTCTAGGGGATCCCTAGCATTGGCCTAAGCCTAGGGGTGCCCTAACGTAAGGCTAGTGGAGCCCTACCCTAAGGCTAGGGGAGCCTTAGCCTAAGGCTAGGGGACCCCTTGCATAAGGCTAGGTGTGCCCTAGCCTAAGGTTAGTGGAGCCCTAGCATAAGGCTAGGGGAGCCCTAGCCTAAGGCTAGGGGAGTCCTAGGTTTAGCCTATGCCTAGGGGTGCCCTAGTCTAAGGCTAGGGGAGCCCTAACCTAAGGCTAGGAGAGCCCTAGTCTTAGCCTAAGCCTAGGGGTTCCCTAGCCTAAGGCTAGGTGTCCCCTAGTCTTAGGCTAGGGGAGCCCTAGACTTAGCCTAAGCCTAGGGGTGCCGTAGCCTAAGGCTAGGGGAGCTCTAGCCTTAGCCTTAGCCTAAGCCTAAAAGTGCCCTAGCCTAAGCCTACGGGTGCCCTAGCCTAAAGCTAGGGGAGCCCTAACCTAAGGCTAGGGAGCCCTAGCCTTAACCTAAGCTTAGGAAACCATAGCCTAAGGTTCGGGTAGCCCTAGCCTAAGGCTCGGGGAGCCCTAGCCTTAGCCTAAACCTAGGGGAGCCCTAGCCTAAGGCTAGGGGAGCACTAGCCTTTTAAGCCTAGGGGTGCCCTAGCCTAAGGCTAGGGGAGCCCTAGCCTAAGGCTAGGGGAGCCCTAGCCTAAGGCTAGGGGAGCCCTAGCCTTAGCCTAAGCCTAGGGGTGCCCTAGCCTAAGGCTAGGGGAGCCCTAGCCTAAGGCTAGCGGAGCCCTAACATTAGCCTAAGCCTAGGGGTGCCCTAGCCTAAGGTTAGGGGAACACTAGCCAAAGGTTAGGGGAGCCATAGCCTAAGGTTCGGGGAGCCCTAGCCTAAGGCTCGGGGAGCCTTAGCCTAAGCCTAGGGTTGCCCTTACGAAACGCTAGTGGAGCGCTATCCTAAGCCTAGGAGTGCCCTAGCCTAAGGCGAGGGGAGCCCTAGCCTTAGCCTAAGCCTAGGGGTGCCCTAGCTTAAGGCTAGGGGAGCCCTAGCCTTAGCCTAAGCCTAAAAGTGCCTTAGCTTAAGGCTAGGGGAGCGCTAGCCTTAGCCTAAGCCTAGGGGTGCCCTACCTAAGGCGAGGGGAGCCCTAGGCTAAGGCTAGGGGAGCCCTAGATTTAGCCTAAGCCTAGGTGTGCCCTAGCCTAATTCTAGGGGAGCACTAGCCTTAGCCTAAACCTATAGGTGCCCTAGCCTAAGGCTAGGGGAGCCCTAGCCTAAGGCTAGCGGAGCCCTAGCCTTAGCCTAAGCCTAGGGGTGCCCTAGCCTAAGGTTAGGGGAACACTAGCCTAAGATTAGGGGAGCCATAGCCTAAGGTTCGGGGAGCCCTAGCCTAAGGCCCGGGGAGCCGTAGCCTAAGCCTAGGGGTGCCCTTACCTAACGCTAGTGGAGCGCTAGCCTAAGCCTAGGAGTGCCCTAGCCTAAGGCGAGGGGAGCCCTAGCCTTAGCCTAAGCCTAGGGGTGCCCTAGCTTAAGGCTAGGGGAGCCCTAGCCTTAGCCTAAGCCTAAAAGTGCCTTAGCCTAAGGCTAGGGGAGACCTAGCCTAAGGCTAGGGGAGCCCTAGCCTTAGCCTAAGCCTAAGGGTGCCCTAGCCCAAGGCTAGGGGAGCCCTAGCCTTAGCCTAAGCCTAGGGGAGCCCTAAACTACGTATCGGTGTGCCCTAGCCTTAGGCTATGCCTAGTGGTGCCCTAGCCTAAGGCTAGGGGAGCAATAGCCTAAGGCTAGGGGAGCCATAGCCTAAGGTTCGGGGAGCCCTAGCCTAAGGCTCCGGGAGCCCTAGCCTTAGCCTAAGCCTAGGGGTGCCCTAGCCTAAGGCTAGGGGAGCCCTAGCCTAAGGGTTGGGGAGCCCTAGCCTAAGGGTAGGGGAGCCCTAGCCTAAGGCTAGGGGAGCTTTAGCCTTAGCCTAAGCCTAGGGGCGCCCTAACCTAAGTGTAGAAAAGCCCTAGCCTAAGGCTAGGGGAGCCCTGGCCTAAGGCTTGGGGAGCCCTAGACTTAGCCTATGCCTAGGGATGCCCTAGCCTAAGGCTAGGGGAGCGCTAGCCTTAGCCTAAGCCTAGGGGTGCCCGAAAATAAGGCTAGGGGAGCAGTTGCCTTAGCCTAAGCCTAGGGGTGCCCTAGCCTAAGGCTAGGGGAGCACTAGGCAAAGGCTAGGGGAGCCCTAGCCTAAAGATAGGGGACCACTAGCATAAGACTAGGGGAGCCCTAGCCTAAGGCTAGGTGTGCCCTAGCCTAAAGATAGGGGACCACTAGCATAAGGCTAGGGGAGCCCTAGCCTAGGGCTAGGGGAGTCCTAGACTTAGCCTAAGCCTAGGGGTGCCCTAGACTAAGGCTATGGGAGCCCTAACGTAAGGCTTGGGGAGCCCTAGACTTAGCCTAAGCCTAGGGGTGCCCTAGCCTAAGGCTAGGGGAGCACTAGGCTAAGGCTAGGGGAGCCCTAGCCTTAGCCTAAGCCTAGGGGTGCCCTAGCCTAAGGCTAGGGGAGCCCTAGCCTAAGGCTAGGGGAGCTTACCCTTAGTCTAAGCCTAGGTGGGCCCTAGCCTAAGGGTAGGGGAGCCCTAACCTAAGGCTAGGGAGCCCTAGCCTTAGCCTAAGCCTAGGGGAGCCCTAGCCTTAGCCTAAGCCTAAAGGTGCCCTAGCCTAAGTCTAGGGGATCCCTAGCATTGGCCTAAGCCTAGGGGTGCCCTAACGTAAGGCTAGTGGAGCCATACCCTAAGGCTAGGGGAGCCTTAGCCTAAGGCTAGGGGACCCCTTGCATAAGGCTAGGTGTGCCCTAGCCTAAGGTTAGTGGAGCCCTAGCATAAGGCTAGGGGAGCCCTAGCCTAAGGCTAGGGGAGTCCTAGGCTTAGCCTATGCCTAGGGGTGCCCTAGCCTAAGGCTAGGGGAGCCCTAGCCTAAGGCTAGGGGAGCTTACCCTTAGTCTAAGCCTAGGTGGGCCCTAGCCTAAGGGTAGGGGAGCCCTAACCAAAGGCTAGGGAGCCCTAGCCTTAGCCTAAGCCTAGGGGAGCCCTAGCCTTAGCCTAAGCCTAAAGGTGCCCTAGCCTAAGTCTAGGGGATCCCTAGCATTGGCCTAAGCCTAGGGGTGCCCTAACGTAAGGCTAGTGGAGCCCTACCCTAAGGCTAGGGGAGCCCTAGCCTTAGCCTAAGCCTAGGGGTGTCCTAGCCTAAGGCCAGGGGAGCCCTAGCCTAATTCTAGGGGAGCCATAGCCTAAGGCTAGGGGAGCCCTAGCCTTAGCCTAAGCCTAGGGTTGCCATAGCCTAAAGCTAGGGGAGCCCTAGCTTAAGTCTAGAGAAGCCCTAACCTAAGCCTATGGGTGCCCTTGCCTAAGTCTAGGGGAGCCCTAGCCTAAGGTTAGGGTAGCGCTAGCCTAAGCCAAGGGGTGCCCTAGCCTAAGGTTAGGAGAGCCTTAGCCTAGGGCTAGGGGAGCCCTAGCCTTAGCCGAAGCCTAGGGGTGCCCTAGCCTAAGGCTAGGGGAGCCCTAGCCTAAGGCTAGAGGATCCCTGGCCTAACCCTAGTGGTGCCCTGGTCTAAGGCTAGGGGAGCCCTAGCGTAACGCTAGGGGAGCACTTGCCTAAGTCTAGGGGAGCCCTAGCCTAAGGCTAGGTGTGCCCCAGCCCACGGCTAGGGGAGCACGAGCCTAAGGCTAGGGGATCCCGAGTCCTTGGCTAGGGGAACCCTAGCCTAAGCCTAGGGTTGCCCTAGCCAAAGGCTAGGGGTGCCCGAGCCTAAGGCTAGGGGAGCACCAGCCTAAGGCTAGGGGAACCTGAGTCTAAGGCTTGGGGGAGCCCTAGCCTAAGCCTAGGGGTGACCTAGCCTAAGGATAGGGGAGCCATAGCCTTAGCCTAAGCCTAGGTGGGCCCTAGCCTAAGGGTAGGGGAGCCCTAACCTAAGGCTAGGGAGCCCTAGCCTTAGCCTAAGCCTAGGGGAGCCCTAGCCTTAGCCTAAGCCTAAAGGTGCCCTAGCCTAAGGCTAGGGGATCCCTAGCATTGGCCTAAGCCTAGGGGTGCCCTAACGTAAGGCTAGTGGAGCCCTACCCTAAGGCTAGGGGAGCCCTAGCCTTAGCCTAAGCTTAGGGGTGTCCTAGCCTAAGGCTAGGGGAGCCCTAGCCTAATTCTAGGGGAGCCATAGCCTAAGGCTAGGGTTGCCCTAGCCTTAGCCTAAGCCTAGGGTTGCCCTAGCCTAAGGCTAGGGGAGCCCTGGACTAAGCCTAGGGCTGCCCTGGCCTAAGGCTAGGGGAGCCCTAGCGTAACGCTAGGGGAGCCCTAGCTTAAGTCTAGAGAAGCCCTAACCTAAGCCTATGGGTGCCCTTGCCTAAGGCTAGGGGAGCCCTAGCCTAAGGTTAGGGTAGCCCTAGCCTAAGCCAAGGGGTGCCCTAGCCTAAGGTTAGGAGAGCCATAGCCTAAGGCTAGGGGAGCCCTAGCCTTAGCCTAAGGCTAGGGGTGCCCTAGCCTAAGGCTAGGGGGGCCCTAGCCTAAGGCTAGAGGAGCCCTGGGCTAAGCCTAGTGGTGCCCTGGTCTTAGGCTAGGGGAGCCCTAGCTTAAGGCTAGGGGTGCCCTAGCCTAAGGCTAGGGGAGCACTAGCCTTAGGCTAGGGGAACCCTAGTTAAGGCTAGGGGAGCCCTCTCCTTTGCCTAAACCTAGGGGTGCCCTAGCCTAAGGCTAGGGGAGCCCTAGACTTAGCCAAAGCCTTGGGGTGCCCTAGCGTCAGGCTGGGGGAGCCCTAGCCTTAGCCTAACCCTAGGGGTGCCCTAGCCTAAAGCTAGGGAATCCCTAGCCTAAGGCTAGGGGAGCCTTAGCCTAAGGCTAGGGGACCCCTTGCATAAGGCTAGGTGTGCCCTAGCCTAAGGTTAGGGGAGCCCTAACCTAAGGCTCGGAGAGCCCTAGTCTTAGCCTAAGCCTAGGGGTTCCCTAGCCTAAGGCTAGGTGTGCCCTAGCCTAAGGCTATGGGAGCCCTAGCCTTAGCCTTAGCCTAAGCCTAAAAGTGCCCTAGCCTAAGCCTAGGGGTGCCCTAGCCTAAAGCTAGGGGAGCCCTAACCTAAGGCTAGGGAGCCCTAGCCTTAGCCTAAGCCTAGGGTAACCATAGCCTAAGGTTCGGGTAGCCCTAGCCTAAGGCTCGGGGAGCCCTAGCCTTAGCCTAAACCTAGGGGAGCCCTAGCCTAAGGCTAGGGGAGCACTAGCCTTAGCCGAAGCCTAGGGGTGCCCTAGCCTAAGGCTAGGGGAGCCCTAGCCTAAGGCTAGGGGAGCCCTAGCCTTACCCTAAGCCTAGGGGAGCCCTAGCCTAAGGCTAGGGGAGCACTAGCCTTAGCCTAAGCCTAGGGGTGCCCTAGCCTAAGGCTTGGGGAGCCCTATCCTAAGGCTAGCGGAGCCCTAACCTTAGCCTAAGCCTAGGGGTGCCCTAGCCTAAGGTTAGGGGAACACTAGCCTAAGGTTAGGGGAGCCCTAGCCTAAGGCTCGGGGAGCCTTAGCCTAAGCCTAGGGGTGTCCTTACCTAACGCTAGTGGAGCGCTAGCCTAAGCCTAGGAGTGCCCTAGCCTAAGGCGAGGGGAGCCCTAGCCTTAGCCTAAGCCTAGGGGTGCCCTAGCTTAAGGCTAGGGGAGCCCTAGCCTTAGCCTAAGTCTAAAAGTGCCTTAGCCTAAGGCTAGGGGAGCGCTAGCCTTAGCCTAAGCCTAGGGGTGCCCTACCTAAGGCTAGGGGAGCCCTAGGCTAAGGCTAGGGGAGCCCTAGATTTAGCCTAAGCCTAGGTGTGCCCTAGCCTAATACTAGGGGAGCACTAGCCTTAGCCTAAACCTATAGGTGCCCTAGCCTAAGGCTAGGGGAGCCCTAGCCTAAGGCTAGCGGAGCCCTCGCCTTAGCCTAACCCTAGGGGTGCCCTAGCCTAAGGTTAGGGGAACACTAGCCTAAGATTAGGGGAGCCATAGCCTAAGGTTCGGGGAGCCCTAGCCTAAGGCTCGGGGAGCCGTAGCCTAAGCCTAGGGGTGCCCTTACCTAACGCTAGGGGAACACTAGCCTAAGCCTAGGAGTGCCCTAGCCTAAGGCGAGGGGAGCCCTAGCCTTAGCCAAAGCCTAGGGGTGCCCTAGCTTAAGGCTAGGGGAGCCCTAGCCTTAGCCTAAGCCTAAAAGTGCCTTAGCCTAAGGCTAGGGGAGCCTTAGCCTAAGGCTAGGGGAGCCCTAGCCTTAGCCTATGCCTAGGGGTGCCCTAGCCCAAGGCTAGGGGAGCCCTAGCCTTAGCCTAAGCCTAGGGGTGCCCTAGCCTAAGGCTAGGGGAGCCCTAAACTACGTATCGGTGTGCCCTAGCCTTAGGCTATGCCTAGTGGTGCCCTAGCCTAAGGCTAGGGGAGCAATAGCCTAAGGCTAGGGGAGCCATAGCCTAAGGTTCGGGGAGCCCTAGCCTAAGGCTCCGGGAGCCCTAGCCTTAGCCTAAGCCTAGGGGTGCCCTAGCCTACGGCTAGGGGAGCCCTAGCTTAAGGGTTGGGGAGCCCTAGCCTAAGGGTAGGGGAGCCCTAGCCTAAGGCTAGGGGAGCGTTAGCCTTAGCCTAAGCCTAGGGGTGCCCTAACCTAAGGGTAGAAAAGCCCTAGCCTAAGGCTAGGGGAGCCCTGGCCTAAGGCTAGGGGAGCCCTAGACTTAGCCTATGCCTAGGGATGCCCTAGCCTAAGGCTAGGGGAGCGCTAGCCTTAGCCTAAGCCTAGGAGTGCCCGAAAATAAGGCTAGGGGAGCCGTTGCCTTAGCCTAAGCCTAGGGGTGCCCTAGCCTAAGGCTAGCGGAGCACTAGGCTAAGGCTAGGGGAGCCCTAGCCTTAGCCTAAGCCTAGGTGTGCACTAGCCTAAGTCTAGGGGAGCCCTAGCCTTAGCCTAAGCCTAAAAGTGCCTTAGCCTAAGGCTAGGGGAGCCCTAGCCTAAGGCTAGGTGTGCCCTAGCCTAAAGATAGGGGACCACTAGCATAAGGCTAGGGGAGCCCTAGCCTAGGGCTAGGGGAGTCCTAGACTTAGCCTAAGCCTAGGGGTGCCCTAGACTAAGCCAAGGGGTGCCCTAGCCTAAGGCTAGGGGAGCCCTAGCCTAAGGCTAGGGGAGCTTACCCTTAGCCTAAGCCTAGGTGGGCCCTAGCCTAAGGGTAGGGGAGCCCTAACCTAAGGCTAGGGAGCCCTAGCCTTAGCCTAAGCCTAGGGGAGCCCTAGCCTTAGCCTAAGCCTAAAGGTGCCCTAGCCTAAGTCTAGGGGATCCCTAGCATTGGCCTAAGGCTAGGGGTGCCCTAACGTAAGGCTAGTGGAGCCCTACCCTAAGGCTAGGGGAGCCCTAGCCTTAGCCTAAGCCTAGGGGTGTCCTAGCCTAAGGCTAGGGGAGCCCTAGCCTAATTCTAGGGGAGCCATAACCTAAGGCTAGGGGAGCCCTAGCCTTAGCCTAAGCCTACGGTTGCCATAGCCTAAGGCTAGGGGAGCCCTGGACTAAGCCTAGGGCTGCCCTGGCCATAGGCTAGGGGAGCCCTAGCTTAAGTCTAGAGAATCCCTAACCTAAGCCTATGGGTGCCCTTGCCTAAGTCTAGGGGAGCCCTAGCCTAAGGTTAGGGTAGCGCTAGCCTAAGCCAAGGGGTGCCCTAGCCTAAGGTTAGGAGAGCCTTAGCCTAAGGCTAGGGGAGCCCTAGCCTTAGCCGAAGCCTAGGGGTGCCCTAGCCTAAGGCTAGGGGAGCCCTAGCCTAAGGCTAGAGGAGCCCTGGCCTAACCCTAGTGGTGCCCTGGTCTAAGGCTAGGGGAGCCCTAGCGTAACGCTAGGGGAGCCCTTGCCTATGTCTAGGGGAGCCCTAGCCTAAGGCTAGGTGTGCCCCAACCCACGCCTAGGGGAGCACGAGCCTAAGGCTAGGGGAGCCTTGGCCTAAGTCTAGGGGTGCTCTGGCCTAAGGCTAGGGGATCCCTAGCATAACACAGGAGCCCTAGCCTAAGGCTAGTGGAGCCCTAGCCTAAGGCTAGGTGTGCCCGAGCCCACGGCTAGGGGAGCACGAGCCTAAGGCTAGGGGAGCCCGAGTCCTTGGCTAGGGGAACCCTAGCCTAAGCCTAGGGTTGCCCTATCCAAAGGCTAGGGGTGCCCGAGCCTAAGGCTAGGGGAGCACCAGCCTAAGGCTAGGGGAACCAGAGTCTAAGGCTTGGGGGAGCCCTAGCCTAAGCCTAGGGGTGACCTAGCCTAAGGATAGGGGAGCCCTAGCCTTAGCCTAAGCCTAGGGGAGCCCTAGCCTTAGCCTAAGCCTAAAGGTGCCCTAGCCTAAGGCTAGGGGATCCCTAGCATTGGCCTAAGCCTAGGTGTGCCCTAACGTAAGGCTAGTGGAGCCCTACCCTAAGGCTAGGGGAGCCCTAGCCTTAGCCTAAGCCCAGAGGTGTCCTAGCCTAAGGCTAGGGGAGCCCTAGCCTAATTCTAGGGGAGCCATAGCCTAAGGCTAGGGGAGCCCTGGACTAAGCCTAGGGCTGCCCTGGCCTAAGGCTAGGGGAGCCCAAGCGTAACGCTAGGGGAGCCCTAGCTTAAGTCTAGAGAAGCCCTAACCTAAGCCTATGGGTGCCCTTGCCTAAGGCTAGGGGAGCCCTAGCCTAAGGTTAGGGTAGCCCTAGCCTAAGGCTAGGGGAGCCCTAACCTAAGGCTAGGAGAGCCCTAGTCTTAGCCTAAGCCTAGGGGTTCCCTAGCCTAAGGCTAGGTGTTCCCTAGCCTAAGGCTATGGGAGCCCTAGCCTTAGCCTTAGCCTAAGACTAAAAGTGCCCTAGCCTAAGCCTAGGGGTGCCCTAGCCTAAAGCTAGGGGAGCCCTAACCTAAGGCTAGGGAGCCCTAGCCTTAGCCTAAGCCTTGGGTAACCATAGCCTAAGTTTCGGGTAGCCCTAGCCTAAGGCTCGGGGAGCCCTAGCCTTAGCCTAAGCCTATGGGTGCCCTAGCCTAAGGCTAGGGGAGCCCTAGCCTTAGCCTAAGCCTAAAAGTACCCTAGCCTAAGGCTAGGGGAGCGCTAGCCTTAGCCTAAGCCTAGGGGTGCCCTAACCTAAGGCTAGAGAAGCCCTAGCCTAAGGCTAGGGGAGCCCTAGCCTTAGCCTAAACCTAGGGGTGCCCTAGCCTAAGGCTAGGGGAGCACTAACCTAAGGCTAGGGAGCCCTAGCCTTATCCTAAGGCTAGGGAAGCCCTAGCCTAAGCCTAGGGGAGCCCTAGCCTAAGGCTAGGGGAGCCCTAGCCTAAGGCGAGGGGAGCCTTAACCTAAGGCTAGGGGAGCCTTAGCCTAAGGCTAGAGGAGCCCTAGCCTTAGCCTAAGCTTAGGGGTGCCCTAGCCTAAGGCTAGGGGAGCATTAGACTTAGCCTAAGCCTAGGGGTGCCCTAGCCTAAGGCTAGGGGACCCCTAGCCTTAGCCTAAGCCTAAAGGTGCCCTAGCATAAGGCTAGGGGATCCCTAGCCTTGGCCTAAGCCTACGGGCGTCCTAAAGTAAGGCTAGGGGAGCCAGAGCCTAAGGCTCAGGGGCCCTAGCCTTAGCCTAAGCCTAGGGGAGCCATAGCCTAAGGCTAGGGGAGCCCTAGCGTAACGCTAGGGGAGCCCTAGCTTAAGGCTAGGGGAGCCCTAACCTAAGCCTAGGGGAGCCCTAGCCTTAGCCTAAGCCTAGGGGTGCCCTAGCCTAAGGCTAGGGGAGCCCTAGCCTAATGATAGGGGAGCCCTATCCTAAGGCTAGGGGAGCCCTAGCATAAGGCTAGGGGAGACCTGAACTAAGCCAAGGGAAGCCCTGGCCTAAGGCTAGGGGAGCCCTAGCGTAACGCTAGGGGAGCCCTAGCTTAAGGCTAGGGGAGCCCTAACCTAAGCCTAGGGGTGCCCTAGCCTAAGGCTAGGGGAGCCCTAGCCTCAGGCTAGGGTAGCCCTAGCCTAAGCCTAGGGGTGCCCTAGTCCAATGCTAGGAGAGCCTTAGCCTAAGGCTAGGGAAGCCCTAGCCTTAGGCTAAGCCTAGGGGTGCCCTAGCCTAATGGTAGGGGTGCCCTAGCCTAAGGCTAGGGGAGCCCTGGCCTAAGCCTAGGGGTGCCCTGGTCTAAGGCTAGGGGAGCCCTAGCCTTAGCCTAAGCCTAAAAGTGCCCTAGCCTAAGGCTAGGGCAGCGCTAGCCTTAGGCTAAGTAAAGGGGTTCCCGAACCTAAGGCTAGAAAAGCCCTAGCCTAAGGCTACTGGAGCTCTAACCTAAGGCTAGGGGAGCACTAGCCTTAGCCTAAGCCTAGGGGTGCCCGAAACTCAGGCTAGGGGAGCCCTAGCCTTAGCCTAAGCCTAAAAATGCCCTAGCCTAATGCTAGGGGAGCCCTAACCTAAGCCTAGGGGTGCCCTACCCTAAGGCTAGGGGAGCCCTAGCCTAAGGCTACGGGAGCCCTAGCCTTAGCCTAAGCCTAGGGGTGCCCTCGCCTAAGGCTAGGGGAGCCCTAGCCCAAGGCTAGGGGAGCCCTATCCTAAGGCTAGGTGAGGCCTTGCCTAAGCTTAGGGAGCCCTAGCCTTAGCCTAAGCCTAGGGATGCCCTAGCCTAAGGCTAGGGGTGCACTAGCCTTAGGCTAGGGGAGCCCTAGCCTTAGCCTAAGCCTAGGGGTGCCCCAGCCTAAGTTTAGGGGAACACTAGCCTAAGGCTGGGGAGCCATAGCCTAAGGTTTGGGGAGCCGTAGCCTAAGGCTCGTGGATCCCTAGCCTAAGCCTAGGGGTGCCCTTACCTAAGGCTAGGGGAGCGCTAGCCTAAGCCTAGGAGTGCCCTAGCCTAAGACTAGGGGAGCCCTAGCTTAAGGCTAGGGGTGCCCTAGCCGAAGGCTAGGGGAGCACTAGCCTAAGACTAGGGGAGCCCTAGCCTTAGCCTAAGCCTAGGGGTGCCCTAGCCTAAGGCTAGGGGAGCCATAGCTTTAGCCAAAGCCTTGGGGTGCCCTAGCCTAAGGCTAGGGGAGCCCTAGCCTTAGCCTAAGCATAGGGGTGCCCTAGCCTAAGGCTAGGGGAGCCCTAGGCTAAGGCTAGGGAGCTTACCCTTAGCCTAAGCCTAGGTGGGCCCTAGCCTAAGGGTAGGGGAGCCCTAACCTAAGGCTAGGGAGCCCTAGCCTTAGCCTAAGCCTAGGGGAGCCCTAGCCTTAGCCTAAGCCTAAAGGTGCCCTAGCCTATGGCTAGGGGATCCTAGCATTGGCCTAAGCCTTGGGATGCCCTAACGTAAGGCTAGTGGAGCCCTACCCGAAGGCTAGGGGAGCCCTAGCTTTAGCCTAAGCCTAGGGGTGTCCTAGCCTAAGGCCAGGGGAGCCCTAGCCTAATTCTAGGGGAGCCATAGGCTAAGGCTAGGGGAGCCCTAGCCTTAGCCTAAGCCTAGGGTTGCCCTAGCCTAAGGCTAGGGGAGCCCTGGACTAAGCCTAGGGCTGCCCTGGCCTAAGGCTAGGGGAGCCCTAGCGTAACGCTAGGGGAGCCCTAGCTTAAGTCTAGAGAAGCCCTAACCTAAGCCTATGGGTGCCCTTGCCTAAGTCTAGGGGAACCCTAGCCTAAGGTTAGGGTAGCCCTAGCCTAAGCCAAGGGGTGCCCTAGCCTAAGGTTAGGAGAGCCATAGCCTAAGGCTAGGGGAGCCCTAGCCTTAGCCTAAGCCTAGGGGTGCTCTAGCCTAAGGCTAGGGGAGCCCTAGCCTAAGGCTAGAGGAGCCCTGGCCTAAGCCTAGTGGTGCCCTGTTCTAAGGCTAGGGGAGCCCTAGCGTAACGCTAGGGGAGCCCTTGCCTAAGTCTAGGGGAGCCCTAGCCTAAGGCTAGGTGTGCCCCAGCACACGGCTAGGGGAGCATGAGCCTAAGGCTAGGGGAGCCTTGGCCTAAGCCTAGGGGTGCTCTGGCCTAAGGCTAGGGGAGCCCTAGCGTAACTCAGGAGCCCTAGCCTAAGGCTAGTGGAGCCCTAGCCTAAGGTTAGGTGTGCCCGAGCCCACGGCTAGGGGAGCACGAGCCTAAGGCTAGGGGAGCCCGAGTCCTTGGCTAGGGGAACCCTAGCCTAAGCCTAGGGTTGCCCTAGCCAAAGGCTAGGGGTGCCCGAGCCTAAGGCTAGGGGAGCACCAGCCTAAGGCTAGGGGAACCCGAGTCTAAGGCTTGGGGGAGCCCTAGCCTAAGCCTAGGGGTGACCTAGCCTAAGGATAGGGGAGCCATAGCCTTAGCCTAAGCCTAGGTGGGCCCTAGCCTAAGGGTAGGGGAGCCCTAACCTAAGGCTAGGGAGCCCTAGCCTTAGCCTAAGCCTAGGGGAGCCCTAGCCTTAGCCTAAGCTTAGGGGTGCCCTAGCCGAAGGCTAGGGGATCCCTAGCATTGGCCTAAGCCTATGGGTGCCCTAACGTAAGGCTAGTGGAGCCCTACCCTAAGGCTAGGGGAGCCCTAGCCTTAGCCTAAGCCTAGCGGTGCCCTAGCCTAAGGTTAGGGGAACCCTAGCCTTAGCCTAAGCCTAAAATTGCCCTAGACTAAGGCTAGGGGAGCGCTGGCCTTAGCCTAAGCCTAGGGGTGCCCTAACCTAAGGCTAGGGGAGCCCTAGCCTAAGGCTAGGGGACCCTAACCTACGGCTAGGGGAGCCCTAACCTTAACCTAAGCCTCAGGGTGCCCTAACCTAAGAGTAGGGGAACCCTAGCCTAAGGCTAGGGTTTCCCTAGTCTAAGGCTAGGGGAGCCCTAGCCTTAGCCTAAGCCTAGGGGTGCCATCGCCTAAGGCTAGGGGAGCCCTAGACCAAGGCTAGGGGAGCCCTATCATAAGGCTAGGGGAGCCCTAGCCTAAGGCTAGGGTAGTCCTAGACTTAGCCTAAACCTAGGGGTGCCCTAGCCTAAGGCTAGGGGACCCTAACCTACGGCTAGGGGAGCCCTAGCCTTAGCCTAAGCCTAGGGGTGCCCTAGCCTAAGGCTAGGGGAGCCCTAACCTAAGGCTAGGGAGCCCTAGCCTTAGCCTAAGCTTAGGAGAGTGCTAGCCTTAGCCTAAGCCTAGGGGTGCCCTAACCTAACGCTAGGGGAGCCCTAGCCTTAGCCTAAGCCAAGGGGTGCCCTAACATAAGGCTATGGAGCCTTAGCCTAAGGCTAGGAGAGCCCTAGCCTTAGCCTAAGCCTAGGGGTGCCCTAACCTAAGGCTAGGGGAGCCCTAGCCTAAGTCTAGGGTTTCCCTAGCCTAAGGCTACGGGAGCCATTGCCTTAACCTAAGCCTTGGAGTGCCCTAGCCTAAGGCTAGGTGAGCCCTAGCCTAAGGCTAGGGGAGCCCTAGCCTTAGCCTAAGCCTAGAGGTGCCCTAGCCTAAGGCTAGGGGAGCCCTAGCCCAAGGCTAGGGGAGCCCTAGCCTAAGGCTAGGGGAGCCCTAGCCTTAGCCTAAGCCTAGGGGTGCCCTAGCCTAAGGCTAGGGGAGCACTAGCCTATGCCTAGGGGAGCCCTAACCTTAGGCTAAGCCTAGGGGTGCCCTAGCCTAAGGTTAGGGGAACACTAGCCTAAGGCTAGGGGAGCCATAGCCTAAGGTTCGGGGAGCCCTAGCCTAAGGCTCGGGGAGCCCTAGCCTAAGCCTAGGGGTGCCCTTACCTAACGCTAGGGGAGCGCTAGCCTAAGCCTAGGAGTGCCCTAGCCTAAGTCTAGCGGAGCCCCAGCTTAAGGCTAGGGGTGCCCTAGCCTAAGGCAAGGGGAGCACTAGCCTAAGGCTAGGGGAGCACTAGCCTTAGGCTAGGGGAGCCCTAGTTAAGGCTAGGGGAGCCCTCTCCTTAGCCTAAACTAGGGGTGCCCTAGCCTAAGGCTAGGGGAGCCCTAGCCTTAGCCAAAGCCTTGGGGTGCCCTAGCGTAAGGCTAGGGGAGCCCTAGCTTTAGCCTAAACCTAGGGGTGCCCTAGCCTAAAGCTAGGGAATCCCTAGCCTAAGGCTAGGGGAGCCTTAGCCTAAGGCTAGGGGACCCCTTGCATAAGGCTAGGTGTGCCCTAGCCTAAGGTTAGGGGAGCCCTAGCATAAGGCTAGGGGAGCCCTAGCCTAAGGCTAGGGGAGTCCTAGGCTTAGCCTATGCCTAGGGGTGCCCTAGCCTAAGGCTAGCGGAGCCCTAACCTAAGGCTAGGAGAGCCCTAGTCTTAGCCTAAGCCTAGGGGTTCCCTAGCCTAAGGCTAGGTGTGCCCTAGCCTAAGGCTAGGGGAGCCCTAGACTTAGCCTAAGACTAGGTGTGCCCTAGCCTAAGGCTAGGGGAGCCCTAGCCTTAGCCTTAGCCTAAGCCTAAAAGTGCCCTAGCCTAAGCCTAGGGGTGCCCTAGCCTAAAGCTAGGGGAGCCCTAACCTAAGGCTAGGGAGCCCTAGCCTTAGCCTAAGCCTAGGGTAACCATAGCCTAAGTTTCGGGTAGCCCTAGCCTAAGGCTCGGGGAGCCCTAACCTTAGCCTAAACCTAGGGGAGCACTAGCCTAAGGCTAGGGGAGCACTAGCCTTAGCCTAAGCCTAGGGGTGCCCTAGCCTAAGGCTAGGGGAACCTTAGCCTAAGGCTAGGGGAGCCCTAGCCTAAGGCTAGGGGAGCCCTAGCCTTACCCTAAGCCTAGGGGAGCCCTAGCCTAAGGCTAGGGGAGCACTAGCCTTAGCCTAAGCCTATGGGTGCACTAGCCTAAGGCTAGGGGAGCCCTAGCCTAAGGCTAGCGGAGCCCTAACCTTAGCCTAAGCCTAGGGGTGCCCTAGCCTAAGGTTAGGGGAACACTAGCCTAAGGTTAGGGGAGCCATAGCCTAAGGTTCGAGGAGCCCTAGCCTAAGGCTCGGGGAGCCTTAGCCTAAGACTATGGGTGCCCTTACCTAACGCTAGTGGAGCGCTAGCCTAAGCCTAGGAGTGCCCTAGCCTAAGGCGAGGGGAGCCCTAGCCTTAGCCTAAGCCTAGGGGTGCCCTAGCTTAAGGCTAGGGGAGCCCTAGCCTTAGCCTAAGCCTAAAAGTGCCTTAGCCTAAGGCTAGGGGAGCGCTAGCCTTAGCCTAAGCCTAGGGGTGCCCTACCTAAGGCTAGGGGAGCCCTAGGCTAAGGCTAGCGGAGCCCTAGATTTAGCCTAAGCCTAGGTGTGCCCTAGTCTAATTCTATGGGAGCACTAGCATAAGGCTAGGGGAGCCCTAGCCTAAGGCTAGGGGAGTCCTATGCTTAGCCTATGCCTAGGGGTGCCCTAGCCTAACGCTAGGGGAGCCCTAACCTAAGGCTAGGAGAGCCCTAGTCTTAGCCTAAGCCTAGGGGTTCCCTAGCCTAAGGCTAGGTGTGCCCTAGCCTAAGGCTAGGGGTGCCCTAGACTTAGCCTAAGCCTAGGGGTGCCCTAGCCTAAGGCTAGGGGAGCCCTAGCCTTAGCCTTAGCCTAAGCCTAAAAGTGCCCTAGCCTAAGCCTAGGGGTGCCCTAGCCTAAAGCTAGGGGAGCCCTAACCTAAGGCTAGGGAGCCCTAGCCTTAGCCTAAGCCTAGGGTAACCATAGCCTTAGGTTCGGGTAGCCCTAGCCTAAGGCTCGGGGAGCCCTAGCCTTAGCCTAAACCTAGGGGAGCCCTAGCCTAAGGCTAGGGGAGCACTAGCCTTAGCCTAAGCCTAGGGGTGCCCTAGCCTAAGGCTAGGGGAGCCTTAGGCTAAGGCTAGGGGAGCCCTAGCCTAAGGCTAGGGGAGCCCTAGCCTTACCCTAAGCCTAGGGGAGCCCTAGCCTAAGGCTAGGGGAGCACTAGCCTTAGCCTAAGCCTATGGGTTCCCTAGCCTAAGGCTAGGGGAGCCCTAGCCTAAGGCTAGGGGAGCCCTAGCCTTAGCCTAAGCCTAGGGGTGCTCTAGCCTAAGGTTAGGGGAACACTAGCCTAAGGTTAGGGGAGCCATAGCCTAAGGTTCAGGGAGCCCTAGCCTAAGGCTCGGGGAGCCTTAGCCTAAGCCTAGGGGTGCCCTTACCTAACGCTAGTGGAGCGCTAGCCTAAGCCTAGGAGTGCCCTAGCCTAAGGCGAGGGGAGCCCTAGCCTTAGCCTAAGCCTAGGGGTGCCCTAGCTTAAGGCTAGGGGAGCCCTAGCCTTAGCCTAAGCCTAAAAGTGCCTTAGCCTAAGGCTAGGGGAGCGCTAGTCTTAGCCTAAGCCTAGGGGTGCCCTACCTAAGGCTAGGGGAGCCCTAGGCTAAGGCTAGCGGAGCCCTAAATTTAGCCTAAGCCTAGGTGTGCCCTAGCCTAATTCTAGGGGAGCACTAGCCTTAGCCTAAGCCTATAGGTGCCCTAGCCTAAGGCTAGGGGAGTCCTAGCCTAAGGCTAGTGGAGCCCTAGCCTAAGGCTAGGGGAGCCCTAGCCTTAGCCTAAGCTTAGGGGTGCCCTAGCCCAAGGCTAGGGGAGCCCTAGCCTTAGCCTAAGCCTAGGGGTGCCCTAGCCTAAGGCTAGGGGAGGCCTAACCTAAGGCTAGGGAGCCCTAGCCTTAGCCTAAGGCTAGGGGAGCCCTAGCCTAAGGCTAGGGGAGCCCTAGCCTAAGGCTAGGGGAGCCCTAGCCTAAGGCTAGGGGAGCCCTAGCCTTAGCCTAAGCCTACGGGGGCCCGAGCCAAAGGCTAGGGGAGCCCTAGACTTAGCCTAAGCATAGGGGTGCCCTAGCCTAAGGCTAGGGGAGCCCTGGCCTTAGCCTAAGCCTATAGGTGCCCTAGCATAAGGCTAGGGGAGCGCTAGCCTTAGCCTAAGCCTAGGGGTGCCCTAACCTAAGGCTAGGGGAGCCCTAGCCTTTGCCTAAGCCTAGGGGTGCCCTAGCCCAAGGCTAGGGGAGCCCTAACCTAAGGCTAGGGGTACCATAGCCTTAGCCTAAGCTTAGGGGTGCCCTAGCCTAAGGCTAGGGGAGCCCTAAACTAAGTCTAGGGTGCCCTAGCCTTAGGCTAAGCCTAGGGGTGCCCTAGCCTAAGTCTAGGGGAGCCCTAGCCTTAGCCTAAGCCTAGGTGTGCCCTAGCCTAACGCTAGGGGAGCCCTAGCCTAAGGCTAAGGGAGCCCTAGCCTTAGGCTAAGCATAGGGGTGCCCTAGCCTGAGGCTAGGGGAGCACTAGCCTAAGGCTAGGGGAGCCCTAGCCTTAGACTAAGCCTAGGGGTGCCCTAGCCTAAGGTTAGGGAAACATTAGCCTAAGGCTAGGGGATCCATAGCCTAAGGTTCGGGGAGCCCTAGCCTAAGGCTCCGGGATCCCTAGTCTTAGCCTAAGCCTAGGGGTGCCCTAGCCTAAGGCTAGGGGAGCCCTAGCCTAAGGCTCGGGGAGCCCTAGCCTTAGCCTAAGCCTAGGGGAGCCCTAGCCTAAGGCTAGGGGATCCCAAGCCTTAGGCTTACCCTTGGGGTGCCCTAGTCTAAGGCTAGGGAGCCCTAACCTAAGGCTAGGGGAGCCTTAGCCTTAGCCTAAGCCTAGGGGTGCCCTAGCTTAAGGCTAGGGGAGCCCTAGCCTAAGGCTAGGCGAACCCTAACCTACGGCTAGGGGAGCCCTAGCCTTAGCCTAAGCCTATGGGTGCCCTTGCCTAAGGCTAGGGGAGCCCTAGACTTAGGCTAAGCCTTGGGGTGCCCTAGCCTAAGGCTAGGGGAGCCCTAGCCTTAGCCTAAGCCTAAAAGTGCCCTAGCCTAAGGCTAGGGGAACGCTAGCCTTAGCCAAAGCCTAGGGGTGCCCTAACCTAAGGGTAGAAAAGCCTCAGCCTAAGGCTACGGGAGCACTGGCCTAAGGCTAGGGGAGCTCTAGCTTTAGCCTAAGCCTAGGGGTGCCCTAACCTAAGGCTAGGGGAGCCCTAGACTTAGCCTAAGCCTAGGTGTGCCCTAACGTAAGGCTAGGGGAGTCCTTGACTTAGCCTAAGCCTAGGGGTGCCCTAGCCTAAGGCTAGGGGAGCACTAGGCTAAGGCTAGGGGAGCCCTAGCCTTAGCCTAAGCCTACGGGTGTCCTAGCATAAGGCTAGGTGTGCCCTAGCCTAACGTTAGGGGACCCCTAGCATAAGGCTAGGGGAGCGCTAGACTTAGCCTAAGCCTAGGTGTGCCCTAGCCTAAGGCGAAGGGAGCCCTAGCCTAAGGCTAAGGGAGCCCTAGCCTTAGCCTAAGCCTAGGCGTGCCCTAGCCTAAGGCTAGGGGAGCACTAGCCTAAGGCTAGTGGAGCCCTAGCCTTAGCCTAAGCCTAGGGGTGCCCTAGCCTAAGGTTAGGGGAACACAAGCCTAAGGCTAGGGGAGCCATAGCCTAAGGTTCGGGGAGCCGTAGCCTAAGGCTCGGGGAGCCCTAGCCTTAGCCTAAGCCTAGGGGAGTCCTAGACTAAGTCTAGGGGAGCCCTAGCCTTACCCTAACTCTAGGGTTGCCCTAGCCTAAGGCTAGGGAGCCCTAACCTAAGGCTAGGGGAGCCTTAGCCTTAGCCTAAGCCTAGGGGTGCCCTAGCCTAAAGCTAGGGGAGCCCTAGCCTAAGGCTACGGGAACCCTAACCTACGGCTAGGGGAGCCCTAGCCTTAGCCTAAGCCTAGGGCTGCCCTTGCCTAAGGCTAGGGGAGCCCTAGACTTAGGCTAAGCCTTGGGGTGCCCTAACCTAAGGCTAGGGGAGCCCTAGCCTTAGCCTAAGCCTAAAAGTGCCCTAGCCTAAGGCTAGGGGAACGCTAGCCTTAGCCAAAGCCTAGGGGTGCCCTAACCTAAGGGTAGAAAAGCCCTAGCCTAAAGCTACGGGAGCACTGGCCTAAGGCTAGGGGAGCTCTAGCTTTAGCCTAAGCCTAGGGGTGCCCTAGCCTAAGGCTAGAGGAGGCCTAACCTAAGGCTAGGGAGCCCTAGCCTTAGCCTAAGCCTAGGGGAGCCCTAGCCTAAGGCTAGCGGAGCCCTAGATTTAGCCTAAGCCTAGGGGTGCCCTCGCCTAATTCTAGGGAAGCCCTAGCATTAGCCTAAGCCTAGGGGTGCCCTAGCCTAAGGCTAGAGGAGGCCTAACATAAGGCTAGGGAGCCCTAGCCTTAGCCTAAGCCTAGGGGTGCCCTCGCCTAATTCTAGGGGAGCCCTAGCCTTAGCCTAAGCCTAGGGGTGCCCAGGCCTAAGGCTAGAGGAGGCCTAACCTAAGGCTAGGGAGCCCTAGCCTTAGCCTAAGCCTAGGGGAGCCCTAGCCTAAGGCTAGCGGAGCCCTAGATTTAGCCTAAGCCTAGGGGTGCCCTCGCCTAATTCTAGGGGAGCCCTAGCCTTAGCCTAAGCCTAGGGGTGCCCTAGCCTAAGGCTAGAGGAGGCCTAACCTAAGGCTAGGGAGCCCTAGCCTTAGCCTAACCCTAGGGGGGCCCTAGCGTAAGGTTAGGGGAACACTAGCATAAGATTAGGGGAGCCATACCCTAAGGTTCGGGGAGCCCTAGCCTAAGGCTCGGGGAGCCCTAGCCTAAGCCTAGGGGTGCCCTTACCTAACGCTAGGGGAGCGCTAGCCTAAGCCTAGGAGTGCCCTAGCCTAAGGCGAGGGGAGCCCTAGCCTTACCCTAAGCCTAGGGGTGCCCTAGCTTAAGGCTAGGGGAGCCCTAGCCTTAGCCTAAGCCTAAAAGTGCCTTAGCCTAAGGCTAGGGGAGCCCTAGCCTAAGGCTAGGGGAGCCCTACATTAGCCTAAGCCTAGGGGTGCCCGAAAATAAGGCTAGGGGAGCCGTTGCCTTAGCCTAAGCCTAGGGGTGCCCTAGCCTAAGGATAGTGGAGCCCTAGCCTAAGGCTAGGTGTGCCCTAGCCTAAAGATAGGGGACCACTAGCATAAGGCTATGGGAGCCCTAGCCTAGGGCTAGGGGAGTCCTAGACTTAGCCTAAGCCTAGGGGTGCCCTAGACTAAGGCTAGGGGAGCCCTAACGTAAGGCTAGGGGAGCCCTAGACTTAGCCTAAGCCTAGAGGTGCCCTAGCCTAAGGCTAGGGGAGCACTAGGCTAAGGCTAGGGGAGCCCTAGACTTAGCCTAAGCCTAGGGGTGCCCTAGCCTAAGGCTAGGGGAGCCCTAGCCTAAGGCTAGAGGAGCCCTGGCCTAAGCCTAGTGGTGCCCTGGTCTAAGGCTAGGGGAGCCCTAGCGTAACGCTAGGGGAGCCCTTGCCTAAGTCTAGGGGAGCCCTAGCATAAGGCTAGGTGTGCCCCAGCACACGGCTAGGGGAGCACGAGCCTAAGGCTAGGGGAGCCTTGGCCTAAGCCTAGGGGTGCTCTGGCCTAAGGCTAGGGGAGGCCTAGCGTAACTCAGGAGCCCTAGCCTAAGGCTAGTGGAGCCCTAGCCTAAGGTTAGGTGTGCCCGAGCCCACGGCTAGGGGAGCACGAGCCTAAGGCTAGGGGAGCCCGAGTCCTTGGCTAGGGGAACTCTAGCCTAAGCCTAGGGTTGCCCTAGCCAAAGGCTAGGGGTGCCCGAGCCTAAGGCTAGGGGAGCAACAGCCTAAGGCTAGGGGAACCCGAGACTAAGGCTTGGGGGAGCCCTAGCCTAAGCCTAGGGGTGACCTAGCCTAAGGATAGTGGAGCCATAGCCTTAGCCTAAGCCTAGGTGGGCCCTAGCCTAAGGGTAGGGGAGCAGTAACCTAAGGCTAGGGAGCCCTAGCCTTAGCCTAAGCCTAGGGGAGCCCTAGCCTTAGCCTAAGCCTAGGGGTGCCCTAGCCGAAGGCTAGGGGATCCCTAGCATTGGCCTAAGCCTAGGGGTGCCCTAACGTAAGGCTAGTGGAGCCCTACCCTAAGGCTAGGGGAGCCCTAGCCTTAGCCTAAGCCTAGCAGTGCCCTAGCCTAAGGTTAGGGGAACCCTAGCCTTAGCCTAAGCCTAAAATTGCCCTAGACTAAGGCTAGGGGAGCGCTGGCCTTAGCCTAAGCCTAGGGGTGCCCTAACCTAAGGCTAGGGGAGCCCTAGCCTTAGGCTAGGGGACCCTAACCTATGGCTAGGGGAGCCCTAACCTTAACCTAAGCCTAGGGGTGCCCGACGTAAGGCTATGGAGCCCTAGCCTAAGGCTAGGGGAGACCTAGCCTTAGCCTAAGCCTCGGGGTGCCCTAACCTAAGAGTAGGGGAACCCTAGCCTAAGGCTAGGGTTTCCCTAGCCTAAGGCTAGGGGAGCCCTAGCCTTAGCCTAAGCCTAGGGGTGCCATCGCCTAAGGCTAGGGGAGCCCTAGACCAAGGCTAGGGGAGCCCTATCATAAGGCTAGGGGAGCCCTAGCCTAAGGCTAGGGTAGTCCTAGACTTAGCCTAAACCTAGGGGTGCCCTAGCCTAAGGCTAGGGGACCCTAACCTACGGCTAGGGGAGCCCTAGCCTTAGCCTAAGCCTAGGGGTGCCCTAGCCTAAGGCTAGGGGAGCCCTAACCTAAGGCTAGGGAGCCCTAGCCTTAGCCTAAGCTTAGGGGAGTGCTAGCCTTAGCCTAAGCCTACGGGTGCCCTAACCTAACGCTAGGGGAGCCCTAGCCTTAGCCTAAGCCAAGGGGTGCCCTAACATAAGGCTATGGAGCCTTAGCCTAAGGCTAGGGGAGCCCTAGCCTTAGCCTAAGCCTAGGGGTGCCCTAGCCTAAGGCTAGGGGAGCACTAGCCTATGCCTAGGGGAGCCCTAACCTTAGCCTAAGCCTAGGGGTGCCCTAGCCTAAGGTTAGGGGAACACTAGCCTAAGGCTACGGGAGCCATAGCCTAAGGTTCGGGGAGCCCTAGCCTAAGGCTCGGGGAGCCCTAGCCTAAGCCTAGGGGTGCCCTTACCTAACGCTAGGGGAGCGCTAGCCTAAGCCTAGGAGTGCCCTAGCCTAAGTCTAGCGGAGCCCTAGCTTAAGGCTAGGGGTGCCCTAGCCTAAGGCAAGGGGAGCACTAGCCTAAGGCTAGGGGAGCACTAGCCTTAGGCTAGGGGAGCCCTAGTTAAGGCTAGGGGAGCCCTCTCCTTAGCCTAAACCTAGGGGTGCCCTAGCCTAAGGCTAGGGGAGCCCTAGCCTTAGCCAAAGCCTTGGGGTGCCCTAGCGTAAGGCTAGGGGAGCCCTAGCCTTAGCCTAAGCCTACGGGGGCCCGAGCCAAAGGCTAGGGGAGCCCTAGACTTAGCCTAAGCATAGGGGTGCCCTAGCCTAAGGCTAGGGGAGCCCTGGCCTTAGCCTAAGCCTATAGGTGCCCTAGCATAAGGCTAGGGGAGCGCTAGCCTTAGCCTAAGCCTAGGGGTGCCCTAACCTAAGGCTAGGGGAGCCCTAGCCTTTGCCTAAGCCTAGGGGTGCCCTAGCCCAAGGCTAGGGGAGCCCTAACCTAAGGCTAGGGGTACCATAGCCTTAGCCTAAGCTTAGGGGTGCCCTAGCCTAAGGCTAGGGGAGCCCTAAACTAAGTCTAGGGTGCCCTAGCCTTAGGCTAAGCCTAGGGGTGCCCTAGCCTAAGTCTAGGGGAGCCCTAGCCTTAGCCTAAGCCTAGGTGTGCCCTAGCCTAACGCTAGGGGAGCCCTAGCCTAAGGCTAAGGGAGCCCTAGCCTTAGGCTAAGCATAGGGGTGCCCTAGCCTGAGGCTAGGGGAGCACTAGCCTAAGGCTAGGGGAGCCCTAGCCTTAGACTAAGCCTAGGGGTGCCCTAGCCTAAGGTTAGGGAAACATTAGCCTAAGGCTAGGGGATCCATAGCCTAAGGTTCGGGGAGCCCTAGCCTAAGGCTCCGGGATCCCTAGTCTTAGCCTAAGCCTAGGGGTGCCCTAGCCTAAGGCTAGGGGAGCCCTAGCCTAAGGCTCGGGGAGCCCTAGCCTTAGCCTAAGCCTAGGGGAGCCCTAGCCTAAGGCTAGGGGATCCCAAGCCTTAGGCTTACCCTTGGGGTGCCCTAGTCTAAGGCTAGGGAGCCCTAACCTAAGGCTAGGGGAGCCTTAGCCTTAGCCTAAGCCTAGGGGTGCCCTAGCTTAAGGCTAGGGGAGCCCTAGCCTAAGGCTAGGCGAACCCTAACCTACGGCTAGGGGAGCCCTAGCCTTAGCCTAAGCCTATGGGTGCCCTTGCCTAAGGCTAGGGGAGCCCTAGACTTAGGCTAAGCCTTGGGGTGCCCTAGCCTAAGGCTAGGGGAGCCCTAGCCTTAGCCTAAGCCTAAAAGTGCCCTAGCCTAAGGCTAGGGGAACGCTAGCCTTAGCCAAAGCCTAGGGGTGCCCTAACCTAAGGGTAGAAAAGCCTCAGCCTAAGGCTACGGGAGCACTGGCCTAAGGCTAGGGGAGCTCTAGCTTTAGCCTAAGCCTAGGGGTGCCCTAACCTAAGGCTAGGGGAGCCCTAGACTTAGCCTAAGCCTAGGTGTGCCCTAACGTAAGGCTAGGGGAGTCCTTGACTTAGCCTAAGCCTAGGGGTGCCCTAGCCTAAGGCTAGGGGAGCACTAGGCTAAGGCTAGGGGAGCCCTAGCCTTAGCCTAAGCCTACGGGTGTCCTAGCATAAGGCTAGGTGTGCCCTAGCCTAACGTTAGGGGACCCCTAGCATAAGGCTAGGGGAGCGCTAGACTTAGCCTAAGCCTAGGTGTGCCCTAGCCTAAGGCGAAGGGAGCCCTAGCCTAAGGCTAAGGGAGCCCTAGCCTTAGCCTAAGCCTAGGCGTGCCCTAGCCTAAGGCTAGGGGAGCACTAGCCTAAGGCTAGTGGAGCCCTAGCCTTAGCCTAAGCCTAGGGGTGCCCTAGCCTAAGGTTAGGGGAACACAAGCCTAAGGCTAGGGGAGCCATAGCCTAAGGTTCGGGGAGCCGTAGCCTAAGGCTCGGGGAGCCCTAGCCTTAGCCTAAGCCTAGGGGAGTCCTAGACTAAGTCTAGGGGAGCCCTAGCCTTACCCTAACTCTAGGGTTGCCCTAGCCTAAGGCTAGGGAGCCCTAACCTAAGGCTAGGGGAGCCTTAGCCTTAGCCTAAGCCTAGGGGTGCCCTAGCCTAAAGCTAGGGGAGCCCTAGCC
Organism: Tenrec ecaudatus; assembly: GCF_050624435.1. NCBI lineage: Eukaryota > Metazoa > Chordata > Mammalia > Afrosoricida > Tenrecidae > Tenrec > Tenrec ecaudatus. Next base: position 75,838 of record NW_027458039.1, read on the forward strand.
TAAGGCTACGGGAACCCTAACCTACGGCTAGGGGAGCCCTAGCCTTAGCCTAAGCCTAGGGCTGCCCTTGCCTAAGGCTAGGGGAGCCCTAGACTTAGGCTAAGCCTTGGGGTGCCCTAACCTAAGGCTAGGGGAGCCCTAGCCTTAGCCTAAGCCTAAAAGTGCCCTAGCCTAAGGCTAGGGGAACGCTAGCCTTAGCCAAAGCCTAGGGGTGCCCTAACCTAAGGGTAGAAAAGCCCTAGCCTAAAGCTACGGGAGCACTGGCCTAAGGCTAGGGGAGCTCTAGCTTTAGCCTAAGCCTAGGGGTGCCCTAGCCTAAGGCTAGAGGAGGCCTAACCTAAGGCTAGGGAGCCCTAGCCTTAGCCTAAGCCTAGGGGAGCCCTAGCCTAAGGCTAGCGGAGCCCTAGATTTAGCCTAAGCCTAGGGGTGCCCTCGCCTAATTCTAGGGAAGCCCTAGCATTAGCCTAAGCCTAGGGGTGCCCTAGCCTAAGGCTAGAGGAGGCCTAACATAAGGCTAGGGAGCCCTAGCCTTAGCCTAAGCCTAGGGGTGCCCTCGCCTAATTCTAGGGGAGCCCTAGCCTTAGCCTAAGCCTAGGGGTGCCCAGGCCTAAGGCTAGAGGAGGCCTAACCTAAGGCTAGGGAGCCCTAGCCTTAGCCTAAGCCTAGGGGAGCCCTAGCCTAAGGCTAGCGGAGCCCTAGATTTAGCCTAAGCCTAGGGGTGCCCTCGCCTAATTCTAGGGGAGCCCTAGCCTTAGCCTAAGCCTAGGGGTGCCCTAGCCTAAGGCTAGAGGAGGCCTAACCTAAGGCTAGGGAGCCCTAGCCTTAGCCTAACCCTAGGGGGGCCCTAGCGTAAGGTTAGGGGAACACTAGCATAAGATTAGGGGAGCCATACCCTAAGGTTCGGGGAGCCCTAGCCTAAGGCTCGGGGAGCCCTAGCCTAAGCCTAGGGGTGCCCTTACCTAACGCTAGGGGAGCGCTAGCCTAAGCCTAGGAGTGCCCTAGCCTAAGGCGAGGGGAGCCCTAGCCTTACCCTAAGCCTAGGGGTGCCCTAGCTTAAGGCTAGGGGAGCCCTAGCCTTAGCCTAAGCCTAAAAGTGCCTTAGCCTAAGGCTAGGGGAGCCCTAGCCTAAGGCTAGGGGAGCCCTACATTAGCCTAAGCCTAGGGGTGCCCGAAAATAAGGCTAGGGGAGCCGTTGCCTTAGCCTAAGCCTAGGGGTGCCCTAGCCTAAGGATAGTGGAGCCCTAGCCTAAGGCTAGGTGTGCCCTAGCCTAAAGATAGGGGACCACTAGCATAAGGCTATGGGAGCCCTAGCCTAGGGCTAGGGGAGTCCTAGACTTAGCCTAAGCCTAGGGGTGCCCTAGACTAAGGCTAGGGGAGCCCTAACGTAAGGCTAGGGGAGCCCTAGACTTAGCCTAAGCCTAGAGGTGCCCTAGCCTAAGGCTAGGGGAGCACTAGGCTAAGGCTAGGGGAGCCCTAGACTTAGCCTAAGCCTAGGGGTGCCCTAGCCTAAGGCTAGGGGAGCCCTAGCCTAAGGCTAGAGGAGCCCTGGCCTAAGCCTAGTGGTGCCCTGGTCTAAGGCTAGGGGAGCCCTAGCGTAACGCTAGGGGAGCCCTTGCCTAAGTCTAGGGGAGCCCTAGCATAAGGCTAGGTGTGCCCCAGCACACGGCTAGGGGAGCACGAGCCTAAGGCTAGGGGAGCCTTGGCCTAAGCCTAGGGGTGCTCTGGCCTAAGGCTAGGGGAGGCCTAGCGTAACTCAGGAGCCCTAGCCTAAGGCTAGTGGAGCCCTAGCCTAAGGTTAGGTGTGCCCGAGCCCACGGCTAGGGGAGCACGAGCCTAAGGCTAGGGGAGCCCGAGTCCTTGGCTAGGGGAACTCTAGCCTAAGCCTAGGGTTGCCCTAGCCAAAGGCTAGGGGTGCCCGAGCCTAAGGCTAGGGGAGCAACAGCCTAAGGCTAGGGGAACCCGAGACTAAGGCTTGGGGGAGCCCTAGCCTAAGCCTAGGGGTGACCTAGCCTAAGGATAGTGGAGCCATAGCCTTAGCCTAAGCCTAGGTGGGCCCTAGCCTAAGGGTAGGGGAGCAGTAACCTAAGGCTAGGGAGCCCTAGCCTTAGCCTAAGCCTAGGGGAGCCCTAGCCTTAGCCTAAGCCTAGGGGTGCCCTAGCCGAAGGCTAGGGGATCCCTAGCATTGGCCTAAGCCTAGGGGTGCCCTAACGTAAGGCTAGTGGAGCCCTACCCTAAGGCTAGGGGAGCCCTAGCCTTAGCCTAAGCCTAGCAGTGCCCTAGCCTAAGGTTAGGGGAACCCTAGCCTTAGCCTAAGCCTAAAATTGCCCTAGACTAAGGCTAGGGGAGCGCTGGCCTTAGCCTAAGCCTAGGGGTGCCCTAACCTAAGGCTAGGGGAGCCCTAGCCTTAGGCTAGGGGACCCTAACCTATGGCTAGGGGAGCCCTAACCTTAACCTAAGCCTAGGGGTGCCCGACGTAAGGCTATGGAGCCCTAGCCTAAGGCTAGGGGAGACCTAGCCTTAGCCTAAGCCTCGGGGTGCCCTAACCTAAGAGTAGGGGAACCCTAGCCTAAGGCTAGGGTTTCCCTAGCCTAAGGCTAGGGGAGCCCTAGCCTTAGCCTAAGCCTAGGGGTGCCATCGCCTAAGGCTAGGGGAGCCCTAGACCAAGGCTAGGGGAGCCCTATCATAAGGCTAGGGGAGCCCTAGCCTAAGGCTAGGGTAGTCCTAGACTTAGCCTAAACCTAGGGGTGCCCTAGCCTAAGGCTAGGGGACCCTAACCTACGGCTAGGGGAGCCCTAGCCTTAGCCTAAGCCTAGGGGTGCCCTAGCCTAAGGCTAGGGGAGCCCTAACCTAAGGCTAGGGAGCCCTAGCCTTAGCCTAAGCTTAGGGGAGTGCTAGCCTTAGCCTAAGCCTACGGGTGCCCTAACCTAACGCTAGGGGAGCCCTAGCCTTAGCCTAAGCCAAGGGGTGCCCTAACATAAGGCTATGGAGCCTTAGCCTAAGGCTAGGGGAGCCCTAGCCTTAGCCTAAGCCTAGGGGTGCCCTAGCCTAAGGCTAGGGGAGCACTAGCCTATGCCTAGGGGAGCCCTAACCTTAGCCTAAGCCTAGGGGTGCCCTAGCCTAAGGTTAGGGGAACACTAGCCTAAGGCTACGGGAGCCATAGCCTAAGGTTCGGGGAGCCCTAGCCTAAGGCTCGGGGAGCCCTAGCCTAAGCCTAGGGGTGCCCTTACCTAACGCTAGGGGAGCGCTAGCCTAAGCCTAGGAGTGCCCTAGCCTAAGTCTAGCGGAGCCCTAGCTTAAGGCTAGGGGTGCCCTAGCCTAAGGCAAGGGGAGCACTAGCCTAAGGCTAGGGGAGCACTAGCCTTAGGCTAGGGGAGCCCTAGTTAAGGCTAGGGGAGCCCTCTCCTTAGCCTAAACCTAGGGGTGCCCTAGCCTAAGGCTAGGGGAGCCCTAGCCTTAGCCAAAGCCTTGGGGTGCCCTAGCGTAAGGCTAGGGGAGCCCTAGCTTTAGCCTAACCTTAGGGGTGCCCTAGCCTAAAGCTAGGGAATCCCTAGCCTAAGGCTAGGGGAGCCTTAGCCTAAGGCTAGGGGACCCCTTGCATAAGGCTAGGTGTGCCCTAGCCTAAGGTTAGGGGAGCCCTAGCATAAGGCTAGGGGAGCCCCAGCCTAAGGCTAGGGGAGTCCTAGGCTTAGCCTATGCCTAGGGGTGCCCTAGGCTAAGGCTAGCGGAGCCCTAACCTAAGGCTAGGAGAGCCCTAGTCTTAGCCTAAGCCTAGGGGTTCCCTAGCCTAAGGCTAGGTGTGCCCTAGCCTAAGGCTAGGGGAGCCCTAGCCTAAGGCTAGGGGAGCCCTAGCCTTACCCTAAGCCTAGGGGAGCCCTAGCCTAAGGCTAGGGGAGCCCTAGCCTAAGGCTAGGGGAGCCCTAGCCTTAGCCTTAGCCTAAGCCTAAAAGTGCCCTAGCCTAAGCCTAGGGGTGCCCTAGCCTAAAGCTAGGGGAGCCCTAACCTAAGGCTAGGGAGCCCTAGCCTTAGCCTAAGCCTAGGGTAACCATAGCCTAAGTTTCGGGTAGCCCTAGCCTAAGGCTCGGGGTGCCCTAGCCTTAGCCTAAACCTAGGGGAGCCCTAGCCTAAGGCTAGGGGAGCACTAGCCTTAGCCTAAGCCTAGGGGTGCCCTAGCCTAAGGCTAGGGGAGCCCTAGCCTAAGGCTAGGGGAGCCCTAGCCTAAGGCTAGGGGAGACCTAGCCTAAGGCTAGGGGAGCCCTTGCCTTACCCTAAGCCTAGGGGAGCCCTAGCCTAAGGCTAGGGGAGCACTAGCCTTAGCCTAAGCCTATGGGTGCCCTAGCCTAAGGCTAGGGGAGCCCTAGCCTAAGGCTAGCGGAGCCCTAACCTTAGCCTAAGCCTAGGGGTGCCCTAGCCTAAGGTTAGGGGAACACTAGCCTAAGGTTAGGGGAGCCATAGCCTAAGGTTCGAGGAGCCCTAGCCTAAGGCTCGGGGAGCCTTAGCCTAAGACTAGGGGTGCCCTTACCTAATGCTAGTGGAGCGCTAGCCTAAGCCTAGGAGTGCCCTAGCCTAAGGCGAGGGGAGCCCTAGCCTTAGCCTAAGCCTAGGGGTGCCCTAGCTTAAGGCTAGGGGAGCCCTAGCCTTAGCCTAAGCCTAAAAGTGCCTTAGCCTAAGGCTAGGGGAGCGCTAGCCTTAGCCTAAGCCTAGGGGTGCCCTACCTAAGGCTAGGGGAGCCCTAGGCTAAGGCTAGCGGAGCCCTAGATTTAGCCTAAGCCTAGGTGTGCCCTAGTCTAATTCTATAGGAGCACTAGCATAAGGCTAGGGGAGCCCTAGCCTAAGGCTAGGGGAGTCCTATGCTTAGCCTATGCCTAGGGGTGCCCTAGCCTAACGCTAGGGGAGCTCTAACCTAAGGCTAGGAGAGCCCTAGTCTTAGCCTAAGCCTAGGGGTTCCCTAGCCTAAGGCTAGGTGTGCCCGAGCCTAAGGCTAGGGGTGCCCTAGACTTAGCCTAAGCCTAGGGGTGCCCTAGCCTAAGGCTAGGGGAGCCCTAGCCTTAGCCTTAGCCTAAGCCTAAAAGTGCCCTAGCCTAAGCCTAGGGGTGCCCTAGCCTAAAGCTAGGGGAGCCCTAACCTAAGGCTAGGGAGCCCTAGCCTTAGCCTAAGCCTAGGGTAACCATAGCCTAAGGTTCGGGTAGCCCTAGCTTAAGGCTCGGGGAGCCCTAGCCTTAGCCTAAACCTAGGGGAGCCCTAGCCTAAGGCTAGGGGAGCACTAGCCTTAGCCTAAGCCTAGGGGTGCCCTAGCCTAAGGCTAGGGGAGCCTTAGCCTAAGGCTAGGGGAGCCCTAGCCTAAGGCTAGGGGAGCCCTAGCCTTACCCTAAGCCTAGGGGAGCCCTAGCCTAAGGCTAGGGGAGCACTAGCCTTAGCCTAAGCCTATGGGTTCCCTAGCCTAAGGTTAGGGGAGCCCTAGCCTAAGGCTAGGGGAGCCCTAGCCTTAGCCTAAGCCTAGGGGTGCTCTAGCCTAAGGTTAGGGGAACACTAGCCTAAGGTTAGGGGAGCCATAGCCTAAGGTTCAGGGAGCCCTAGCCTAAGGCTCGGGGAGCCTTAGCCTAAGCCTAGGGGTGCCCTTACCTAACGCTAGTGGAGCGCTAGCCTAAGCCTAGGAGTGCCCTAGCCTAAGGCGAGGGGAGCCCTAGCCTTAGCCTAAGCCTAGGGGTGCCCTAGCTTAAGGCTAGGGGAGCCCTAGCCTTAGCCTAAGCCTAAAAGTGCCTTAGCCTAAGGCTAGGGGAGCGCTAGTCTTAGCCTAAGCCTAGGGGTGCCCTCCCTAAGGCTAGGGGAGCCCTAGGCTAAGGCTAGCGGAGCCCTAGATTTAGCCTAAGCCTAGGTGTGCCCTAGCCTAATTCTAAGGGAGCACTAGCCTTAGCCTAAGCCTATAGGTGCCCTAGCTTAAGGCTAGGGGAGTCCTAGCCTAAGGCTAGTGGAGCCCTAGCCTAAGGCTAGGGGAGCCCTAGCCTTAGCCTAAGCTTAGGGGTGCCCTAGCCCAAGGCTAGGGGAGCCCTAGCCTTAGCCTAAGCCTAGGGGTTCCCTAGCGTAAGGCTAGGGGAGGCCTAACCTAAGGCTAGGGAGCCCTAGCCTTAGCCTAAGCCTAGGGGAGCCCTAGCCTAAGGCTAGGGGAGCCCTAGCCTAAGGCTAGGGGAGCCTTAGCCTAAGCCTAGGGGTGCCCTTACCTAACGCTAGTGGTGCGCTAGCCTAAGCCTAGGAGTGCCCTAGCCTAAGGCGAGGGGAGCCCTAGCCTTAGCCTAAGCCTAGGGGTGCCCTAGCTTAAGGCTAGGGGAGCCCTAGCCTTAGCCTAAGCCTAAAAGTGCCTTAGCCTAAGGCTAGGGGAGCGCTAGTCTTAGCCTAAGCCTAGGGGTGCCCTCCCTAAGGCTAGGGGAGCCCTAGGCTAAGGCTAGCGGAGCCCTAGATTTAACCTAAGCCTAGGTGTGCCCTAGCCTAATTCTAGGGGAGCACTAGCCTTAGCCTAAGCCTATAGGTGCCCTAGCCTAAGGCTAGGGGAGTCCTAGCCTAAGGCTAGTGGAGCCCTAGCCTAAGGCTAGGGGAGCCCTAGCCTTAGCCTAAGCTTAGGGGTGCCCTAGCCCAAGGCTAGGGGAGCCCTAGCCTTAGCCTAAGCCTAGGGGTGCCCTAGCCTAAGGCTAGGGGAGGCCTAACCTAAGGCTAGGGAGCCCTAGCCTTAGCCTAAGCCTAGGGGAGCCCTAGCCTAAGGCTAGGGGAGCCCTAGCCTAAGGCTAGGGGAGCCCTAGCCTAAGGCTAGGGGAGCCCTAGGCTAAGGCTAGGGGAGCCCTAGCCTTAGCCTAAGCCTACGGGGGCCCTAGCCTAAGGCTAGGGGAGCCCTAGACTTAGCCTAAGCATAGGGGTGCCCTAGCCTAAGGCTAGGGGAGCCCTGGCCTTAGCCTAAGCCTATAGGTGCCCTAGCATAAGGCTAGGGGAGCGCTAGCCTTAGCCTAAGCCTAGGGGTGCCCTAACCTAAGGCTAGGGGAGCCCTAGCCTTTGCCTAAGCCTAGGGGTGCCCTAGCCCAAGGCTAGGGGAGCCCTAACCTAAGGCTAGGGGTACCCTAGCCTTAGCCTAAGACTAGGGGTGCCCTAGCCTAAGGCTAGGGGAGCCCTAAACTAAGTCTAGGGTGCCCTAGCCTTAGGCTAAGCCTAGGGGTGCCCTAGCCTAAGTCTAGGGGAGCCCTAGCCTTAGCCTAAGCCTAGGTGTGCCCTAGCCTAACGCTAGGGGAGCCCTAGCCTAAGGCTAAGGGAGCCCTAGCCTTAGGCTAAGCATAGAGGTGCCCTAGCCTGAGGCTAGGGGAGCACTAGCCTAAGGCTAGGGGAGCCCTAGCCTTAGACTAAGCCTAGGGGTGCCCTAGCCTAAGGTTAGGGAAACATTAGCCTAAGGCTAGGGGATCCATAGCCTAAGGTTCGGGGAGCCCTAGCCTAAGGCTCCGGGATCCCTAGTCTTAGCCTAAGCCTAGGGGTGCCCTAGCCTAAGGCTAGGGGAGCCCTAGCCTAAGGCTCGGGGAGCCCTAGCCTTAGCCTAAGCCTAGGGGAGCCCTAGCCTAAGGCTAGGGGAGCCCAAGCCTTAGGCTTACCCTTGGGGTGCCCTAGTCTAAGGCTAGGGAGCCCTAACCTAAGGCTAGTGGAGCCTTAGCCTTAGCCTAAGCCTAGGGGTGCCCTAGCTTAAGGCTAGGGGAGCCCTAGCCTAAGGCTAGGCGAACCCTAACCTACGGCTAAGGGAGCCCTAGCCTTAGCCTAAGCCTATGGGTGCCCTTGCCTAAGGCTAGGGGAGCCCTAGACTTAGGCTAAGCCTTGGGGTGCCCTAGCCTAAGGCTAGGGGAGCCCTAGCCTTAGCCTAAGCCTAAAAGTGCCCTAGCCTAAGGCTAGGGGAACGCTAGCCTTAGCCAAAGCCTAGGGGTGCCCTAACCTAAGGGTAGAAAAGCCTCAGCCTAAGGCTACGGGAGCACTGGCCTAAGGCTAGGGGAGCTCTAGCTTTAGCCTAAGCCTAGGGGTGCCCTAGCCTAAGGCTAGGGGAGCCCTAGACTTAGCCTAAGCCTAGGTGTGCCCTAACGTAAGGCTAGGGGAATCCTTGACTTAGCCTAAGCCTAGGGGTGCCCTAGCCTAAGGCTAGGGGAGCACTAGTCTAAGGCTAGGGGAGCCCTAGCCTTAGCCTAAGCCTAGGGGTGTCCTAGCCTAAGGCTAGGTGTGCCCTAGCCTAAAGTTAGGGGACCCCTAGCATAAGGCTAGGGGAGCGCTAGACTTAGCCTAAGCCTAGGTGTGCCCTAGCCTAAGGCGAAGGGAGCCCTAGCCTAAGGCTAAGGGAGCCCTAGCCTTAGCCTAAGCCTAGGCGTGCCCTAGCCTAAGGCTAGGGGAGCACTAGCCTAAGGCTAGTGGAGCCCTAGCCTTAGCCTAAGCCTAGGGGTGCCCTAGCCTAAGGTTAGGGGAACACAAGCCTAAGGCTAGGGGAGCCATAGCCTAAGGTTCGGGGAGCCGTAGCCTAAGGCTCGGGGAGCCCTAGCCTTAGCCTAAGCCTATGGGAGTCCTAGACTAAGTCTAGGGGAGCCCTAGCCTTACCCTAAGCCTAGGGCTGCCCTTGCCTAAGGCTAGGGGAGCCCTAGACTTAGGCTAAGCCTTGGGGTGCCCTAACCTAAGGCTAGGGGAGCCCTAGCCTTAGCCTAAGCCTAAAAGTGCTCTAGCCTAAGGCTAGGGGAACGCTAGCCTTAGCCAAAGCCTAGGGGTGCCCTAACCTAAGGGTAGAAAAGCCCTAGCCTAAAGCTACGGGAGCACTGGCCTAAGGCTAGGGGAGCTCTAGCTTTAGCCTGAGCCTAGGGGTGCCCTAGCCTAAGGCTAGAGGAGGCCTAACCTAAGGCTAGGGAGCCCTAGCCTTAGCCTAAGCCTAGGGGAGCCCTAGCCTAAGGCTAGCGGAGCCCTAGATTTAGCCTAAGCCTAGGGGTGCCCTCGCCTAATTCTAGGGGAGCCCTAGCATTAGCCTAAGCCTAGGGGTGCCCTAGCCTAAGGCTAGAGGAGGCCTAACCTAAGGCTAGGGAGCCCTAGCCTTAGCCTAAGCCTAGGGGTGCCCTCGCCTAATTCTAGGGGAGCCCTAGCCTTAGCCTAAGCCTAGGGGTGCCCAGGGCTAAGGCTAGAGGAGGCCTAACCTAAGGCTAGGGAGCCCTAGCCTTAGCCTAAGCCTAGGGGAGCCCTAGCCTAAGGCTAGCGGAGCCCTAGATTTAGCCTAAGCCTAGGGGTGCCCTCGCCTAATTCTAGGGGAGCCCTAGCCTTAGCCTAAGCCTAGGGGTGCCCTAGCCTAAGGTTAGAGGAGGCCTAACCTAAGGCTAGGGAGCCCTAGCCTTAGCCTAACCCTAGGGGGGCCCTAGCCTAAGGTTAGGGGAACACTAGCATAAGATTAGGGGAGCCATACCCTAAGGTTCGGGGAGCCCTAGCCTAAGGCTGGGGGAGCCCTAGCCTAACCCTAGGGGTGCCCTTACCTAACGCTAGGGGAGCGCTAGCCTAAGCCTAGGAGTGCCCTAGCCTAAGGCGAGGGGAGCCCTAGCCTTACCCTAAGCCTAGGGGTGCCCTAGCTTAAGGCTAGGGGAGCCCTAGCCTTAGCCTAAGTCTAAAAGTGCCTTAGCCTAAGGCTAGGGGAGCCCTAGCCTAAGGCTAGGGGAGCCCTACCTTAGCCTAAGCCTAGGGGTGCCCGAAAATAAGGCTAGGGGAGCCGTTGCCTTGGCCTAAGTCTAGGGGTGCCCTAGCCTAAGGATAGTGGAGCCCTAGCCTAAGGCTAGGTGTGCCCTAGCCTAAAGATAGGGGACCACTAGCATAAGGCTAGGGGAGCCCTAGCCTAGGGCTAGGGGAGTCCTAGACTTAGCCTAAGCCTAGGGGTGCCCTAGACTAAGGCTAGGGGAGCCCTAACGTAAGGCTAGGGGAGCCCTAGACTTAGCCTAAGCCTAGGGGTGCCCTAGCCTAAGGCTAGGGGAGCACTAGGCTAAGGCTAGGGGAGTCCTAGACTTAGCCTAAGCCTAAAAGTGCCCTAGCCTAAGGCTAGGGGAGCCCTATTCTAAGGCTAGGTGTGCCCTAGCCTAATGTTAGGGGCCCCTAACCTAAGGCTAGGGGAGCCCTAGCCTTAGCCTAATCCTAGGGGTTTCCAACCTAAGGCTAGGGGAGCCCTAGCCTAAGGCTAGGGGAGACCTAGCCTTAGCCTAAGCCTAGGGGTGCCCTAGCCTAAGGCTAGGGGAGCCCTAGCATAAGGCTAGGGGAGTCCTAGGCTTAGCCTAAGCCTAGGGGTGCCCAAGCCTAAGGCTAGTGGAGCCCTAACCTAAGCCTAGGGGAGCCCTAGCCTTAGCCTAAGCCTAAAAGTGCCCTAGCCTAAGCCTAGGGGTGCCCTATCCTAAAGCTCGTGGAGCACTAACCTAAGGCTTGGGAGCCCTAGCCTTAGCCTAAGCCTACGGGAGCCATAGCCTAAGGTCGGGTAGCCCTAGCCTAAGGCTCGGGGAGCGTTAGCCTTAGCCTAAGCCTAGGGGTGCCCTAGCCTAAGGCTAGGGGAGCCCTAGCCTAAGGCTCTGGGAGGCCTGCCTTAGCCTAATCCTAGGGGAGCCCTAGCCTAAGGCTAGGGGAGCACTAGCCTTAGCCTAAGCTTAGGGGTGCCCTAGCCTAAGGCTAGGGTAGCCCTAGCCTAAGGATAGGGGAGCCCTAGCCTTATCCTAAGCCTAGGGGTGCCCTAGCCTAAGGTTAGGGGAACACTAGCCTAAGGTTAGGGGAGCCATAGCCTATGGTTCGGGGAGCCCTAGCCTAAGGCTCGGGGAGCCCTAGCCTAAGCCTAGGTGTGCCCTTACCTAACGCTAGGGGAGCGCTAGCCTAAGCCTAGGAGTGCCCTAGCCTAAGGCGAGGGGAGCCCTAGCCTTAGCCTAAGCCTAGGGGTGCCCTAGCCTAAGGCTAGGGGAGCCCTAGCCTTAGCCTAAGCCTAGGGGTGCCCTAGCCTAAGGCTAGGGGAGGCCTAACCTAAGGCTAGGGAGCCCTAGCCTTAGCCTAAGCCTAGGGGAGCCCTAGCCTAAGGCTAGGGGAGCCCTAGCCTAAGGCTAGGGGAGCCCTAGCCTTAGGCTAGGGGAGCCCTAGGCTAAGGCTAGGGGAGCCCTAGCCTTAGCCTAAGCCTACGGGGGCGCTAGCCTAAGGCTAGGGGAGCCCTAGACTTAGCCTAAGCCTAGGGGTGCCATAGCCTAAGGCTAGGGGAACCCTGGGCTTAGCCTAAGCCTATAGGTGCCCTAGCATAAGGCTAGGGGAGCGCTAGCCTTAGCCTAAGCCTAGGGGTGCCCTAACCTAAGGCTAGGGGAGCCCTAACCTAAGGCTAGGGGTACCCTAGCCTTAGCATAAACCTAGGGGTGCCCTAGCCTAAGGCTAGGGGAGCCCTAAACTAAGTCTAGGGGTGCCCTAGCCTTAGGATAAGCCTAGGGGTGCCCTAGCCTAAGTCTAGGGGAGCCCTACCCTAAGGCTAGGGGAGCCCTAGCCTTAGCCTAGGGGAGCCCTAGGCTAAGGCTAGGGGAGCCCTAGCCTTAGGCTAAGCCTACGGGGGCGCTAGCCTAAGGCTAGGGGAGCCCTAGACTTAGCCTAAGCCTAGGGGTGCCATAGCCTAAGGCTAGGGGATCCCTGGGCTTAGCCTAAGCCTATAGGTGCCCTAGCATAAGGCTAGGGGAGCCCTAGCCTTAGCCTAAGCCTACGGGGGCGCTAGCCTAAGGCTAGGGGAGCCCTAGACTTAGCCTAAGCCTAGGGGTGCCATAGCCTAAGGCTAGGGGAACCCTGGGCTTAGCCTAAGCCTATAGGTGCCCTAGCATAAGGCTAGGGGAGCGCTCGCCTTAGCCTAAGCCTAGGGGTGCCCTAACCTAAGGCTAGGGGAGCCCTATCCTTAGCCTAAGCCTAGGGGTGCCCTAGCCCATCGCTAGGGGAGCCCTAACCTAAGGCTAGGGGTACCCTAGCCTTAGCATAAGCCTAGGGGTGCCCTAGCCTAAGGCTAGGGGAGCCCTAAACTAAGTCTAGGGGTGCCATAGCCTTAGGCTAAGCCTAGGGGTGCCCTAGCCTAAGTCTAGGGGAGCCCTAGGCTAAGGCTAGGGGAGCCCTAGCCTTAGCCTAAGCCTACGGGGGCGCTAGCCTAAGGCTAGGGGAGCCCTAGACTTAGCCTAAGCTTAGGGGTGCCATAGCCTAAGGCTAGGGGAACCCTGGCCTTAGCCTAAGCCTATAGGTGCCCTAGCATAAGGCTAGGGGAGCGCTAGCCTTAGCCTAAGCCTAGGGGTGCCCTAACCTAAGGCTAGGGGAGCCCTAGCCTTAGCCTAAGCCTAGGGGTGCCTTAGCCCAAGGCTAGTGGAGCCCTAACCTAAGGCTAGGGGTACCCTAGCCTTAGCATAAGCCTAGGGATGCCCTAGCCTAAGGCTAGGTGAGCCCTAAACTAAGTCTAGGGGTGCCCTAGCCTTAGGCTAAGCCTAGGGGTGCCCTAGCCTAAGTCTAGGGGAGCCCTACCCTTAGCCTAAGCCTAGGTGTGCCCTAGCCTAACGCTAGGGGAGCCCTAGCCTAAGGCTAAGGGAGCCCTAGCCTTAGCCTAAGCCTAGGGGTGCCCTAGCCTGAGGCAAGGGGAGCCCTAGCCTTAGCCTAAGCCTAGGGGTGCCCTAGCCTAAGGTTAGGGGAACATTAGCCTAAGGCTAGGGGATCCATAGCCTAAGGTTCGGGGAGCCCTAGCCTAAGGCTCCGGGAGCCCTAGCTTTAGCCTAAGCCTAGGGGTGCCCTAGCCTAAGGCTAGGGGAGCCCTATCCTAAGGCTCGGGAAGCCCTAGCCTTAGCCTAAGCCTAGGGGAGCCCTAGCCTAAGGCTCGGGGAGCCCTAGCCTTAGCCTAACCCTTGGGGTGCCCTAGCCTAAGGCTAGGGAGCCCTAAGCTAATGCTAGGGGAGCCATAGCCTTAGCCTAAGCCTAGGGGTGCCCTAGCTTAAGGCTAGGGGAGCCCTAGCCTACGGCTAGGCGAACCCTAACCTACGGCTAGGGGAGCCCTAGCCTTAGCCTAAGCCTAGGGGTGCCCTTGCCTAAGGCTAGGGGAGCCCTAGACTTAGGCTAAGCCTTGGGGTGCACTAGCCTAAGGCTAGGGGAGCCCTAGCCTTAGCCTAAGCCTAAAAGTGCCCTAGCCTAAGGCTAGGGGAACGCTAGCCTTAGCCAAAGCCTAGGGGTGCCCTAACCTAAGGGTAGAAAATCCTCAGCCTAAGGCTACGGGAGCACTGGCCTAAGGCTAGGGGAGCTCTAGCTTTAGCCTAAGCCTAGGAGTGCCCTAGCCTAAGGCTAGGGGAGCCCTAGACTTAGCCTAAGCCTAGGTGTGCCCTAACGTAAGGCTAGGGGAGCCCTTGACTTAGCCTAAGCCTAGGGGTGCCCTAGCCTAAGGCTAGGGGAGCACTAGGCTAAGGCTGGGGGAGCCCTAGCCTTAGCCTAAGCCTAGGGGTGTCCTAGCCTAAGGCTAGGTGTGCCCTAGCCTAAAGTTAGGGGACCCCTAGCATAAGGCTAGGGGAGCGCTAAATTTAGCCTAAGCCTAGGTGTGCCCTAGCCTAAGGCGAAGGGAGGCCTAGCCTAAGGCTAAGGGATCCTAGCCTTAGCCTAAGCCTAGGCGTGCCCTAGCCTAAGGCTAGGGGAGCACTAGCCTAAGGCTAGTGGAGCCCTAGCCTTAGCCTAAGCCTAGGGATGCCCTAGCCTAAGGTTAGGGGAACACAAGCCTAAGGCTAGGGGAGCCATAGCCTAAGGTTCGGGGAGCCCTAGCCTAAGGCTCGGGGAGCCTAAGCCTTAGCCTAAGCCTAGGGGAGTCCTAGCCTAAGTCTAGGGGAGCCCCAGCCTTAGCCTAACCCTGGGGGTGCCCTAGCCTAAGGCTAGGGAACCCTAACCTACGGCTAGGGGAGCCCTAGCCTTAGCCTAAGCCTAGGGCTGCACTTGCCTAAGGCTAGGGGAGCCCTAGACTTAGGCTAAGCCTTGGGGTGCCCGAACCTAAGGCTAGGGGAGCCCTAGCCTTAGCCTAAGCCTAAAAGTGCCCTAGCCTAAGGCTAGGGGAACGCTAGCCTTAGCCAAAGCCTAGGGGTTCCCTAACCTAAGGGTAGAAAAGCCCTAGCCCAAGGCTACGGGAGCACTGGACTAAGGTTAGGGAACTCTAGCTTTAGCCTAAGCCTAGGGGTGCCCTAGCCTAAGGCTAGGGGAGCCCTAGACTTAGCCTAAGCCTAGGTGTGCCCTAACGTAAGCCTAGGGGAGACCTAGCCTTAGCCTAAGCCTACGGGTGCCCGAAACTAAGGCTAGGGGAGCCCTTGACTTAGCCTAAGCCTAGGGGTGCCTTAGCCTAAGGCTAGGGGAGCACTAGGCTAAGGCTAGGGGAGCCTTAGCCTAAGGCTAGGTGTGCCCTAGCCTAAAGTTAGGGGACCCCTAGCTTAAGGCTAGGGGAGCCCTAGCCTTAGCCTAAGCCTAAAAGTCCCTTAGCCTAAGGCTAGGGGAGCGCTAGCCTTACCCTAAGCCTAGGGGTGCCCTACCTAAGGCTATGGGAGCCCTAGGCTAAGGCTAGGGGAGCCCTAGCCTTAGCCTAAGCCTAGGGCTGCCATAGCCTAAGGCTAGAGGAGGCCTAACCTAAGGCTAGGGAGCCCTAGCCTTAGCTTAAGCCTAGGGGAGCCCTAGCCTAAGGCTAGGGGAGCCCTAGCCTTAGCCTAAGCCTTGGGGTGCCCAAGCCTGAGGCTAGGGGAGCCCTAGATTTAGCCTAAGCCTAGGGGTGCCCTCGCCTAATTCTAAGGGAGCCCTAGACTTAGCCTAAGCCTAGGGGTGCCCTAGCCTAAGGCTAGAGGAGGCCTAACCTAAGGCTAGGGAGCCCTAGCCTTAGCCTAAGCCTAGGGGAGCCCTAGCCTAAGGCTAGCGGAGCCCTAGCCTTAGCCTAAGCCTAGGGGTGCCCTAGCCTAAGGTTAGGGGAACACTAGCCTAAGATTAGGGGAGCCATAGCCTAAGGCTCGGGGAGCCCTAGCCTAAGCCTAGTGGTGCCCTTACCTAACGCTAGGGGAGCGCTAGCCTAAGCCTAGGAGTGCCCTAGCCTAAGGCAAGGGGAGCCCTAGCCTTATCCTAAGCCTAGGGGTGCCCTAGCTTAAGGCTAGGGGAGCCCTAGCCTTACCCTAAGCCTAAAAGTGCCTTAGCCTAAGGCTAGGGCAGCCCTAGCCTAAGGCTAGGGGAGCCCTAGCCTTAGCCTAAGCCTAGGGGTGCCCTAGCCCAAGGCTAGGGGAGCCCTAGCCTTAGCCTAAGCCTAGGGGTGCCCAGCCGAAGGCTTGGGGAGCCCTAGCCTAAGGCTAGGGGAGCCCTAGCCTTAGCCTAAGCCTAGGGGTGCCCTAGCCCAAGGCTAGGGGAGCCCTAGCCTTAGCCTAAGCCTAGGGGTTCCCTAGCCTAAGCCTAGGGGTGCCCTAGCCGAAGGCTAGGGGATCCCTAACCTAAGGCTAGGGGAGCCCTAACCTTAGCCTAAGCCTACAGGTGCCCGAAACTAAGGCGAGGGGAGCCCTTGAATTAGCCTAAGCCTACGGGTGCCTTAGCCTAAGGCTAGGGGAGCACTAGGCTAAGGCGAGGGGAGCCTTAGCCTAATGCTAGGTGTGCCCTAGCCTAAAGTTAGAGGACCCCTAGCATAAGGCCAGGGGAGCCCAAGCCTAGGGCTAGGGGAGTCCTAGACTTTGCCTAAGCCTAGGTGTGCCCTAGCCTAAGGCTAGGGGATCCTTAGCCTAAGGCTAGGGGAGCCCTAGCCTTAGCCTAAGCCTAGGGGTGCCCTAGCCTAAGGCTAGCGGAGCCCTAGCTTAGCCTAAGCCTAAAAGTGCCCTAGCCTAAGGCTAGGGTAGCGCTAGCCTTAGCCCAAGCCTAGGGGTGCCCTAACCTAAGGCTAGGGAAGCCCTAGCCTAAGGTTAGGGTAGCCCTGGCCTAAGGCTAGGGGAGCCCTAGCCTTAGCCTAATCCTAGGGGTGCCCTAGCCTAAGGCTAGAGGAGCCCTAGCCTTAGCCTAAGCCTAAAAGTGCCCTAGCCTAAGGCTAGGGGAGTGCTAGCTTTAGCCTAAGCCTAGTGGTGCCCTAACTTAAGGCTAGGGGAGCCCAAGCCTAAGGCTAGGGGAGCCCTAGCCTAAGCCTAGGGGTGCCCTTACCTAACGCTACGGGAGCCCTAGCCTTAGCCTAAGCCTAGTGGTGCCCTAGCATAAGGCTAGGGGAGCATTAGCGTAAGGCTTGGGGAGCCCTAGCCTTAGCCTAAGCCTAGGGGAGCCCTAGCCTAAGGTTAGGGGAACACTAGCCTAAAGCTAGGGGAGCCATAGCCTAAGGTTCGGGGAGCCCTAGCCTAAGGCTCGGGGAGCCCTACCCTTAGCCTAAGCCTAGGGGTGCCCTAGCCTAAGGCTAGGGGAGCACTAGCGTAAGGCTAGGGGAGCCCTAGCATTAGCCTAAGCCTAGGGGTGCCCTAGCCTAAGATTAGGGGAACACTAGCCTAAAGCTAGGGGAGCCATAGCCTAAGGTTCGGGGAGCCCTAGCCTAAGTCTCGGGGAGCCCTAGCCTAAGCCTAGGGGTGCCCTTACCTAGCTCTAGGGGAGCGCTAGCCTAAGCCTAGGAGTGCCCTAGGCTAAGGCTAGGGGAGACCTAGTTAAGGCTAGGGGAGCCCTAGCCTAAGGCTAGGGGAATCCTAGATTTAGCCTAAGCCTAAAGGTGCCCTAGCCTAAGCTAGTGGAGCCCTAACCTAAGGGTAGGGGAGCCCTAGCCTTAGCCTAAGCCTAGGGGTTCCCTAGCATAAGGCTAGGGGAGCCCTAGCCTAAGGCTAGGGGAGCCCTAGCCTTAGCCTAAGCCTAGGAGTGCCCTAGCCTAAGGCTAGGGAGCCCTAACCTAAGGCTAGGGGAGCCTTAGCCTTAGCCTAAGCCTAGGGGTGCCCTAGCCTAAGGTAGTGGAGCACTAGGCTACGGCTAGTGGAGCCCTATACTTAGCCTAAGCCTAGGGGTGCCGTAGCCTAAGGCTAGGTGTGCCATAGCCTAAAGTTAGGGGACCCCTAGCATAAGACTAGGGGAGCCCTAGCCTAGGGCAAGGGGAGTCCTATACTTAGCCTAAGCCTAGGGGTGCCCTAGACTAAGGCTAGGGGAGCCCTAACCTAAGGCTAGGGGAGTCCTAGCCTAAGCCTATGCCTAAAAGTGCCCTAACTTAAGGCTAGGGCAGCCCTAGCCTAAAGCTAGGGGAGCCCTAGCCTAAGGCTAGGGGAGCCCTAGCCTTAGCCTAAACCTAGGGGTGCTCTAGCCTAAGGCTAGGGGAGCCCTAACCTAAGGCTAGGGAGCCCTAACCTTAGCCTAAGCCTAGGGGAGCCCTAGCATAAGCCTAAGCCTAAAGGTGCCCTACCATAAGGCTAGAGGAGCACTAGCCTTAGCCGAAGCCTAGGGGTGGCCTAACCTAAGGATAGGGGAGACCTAGCCTAAGGCTAGGGGAGCCCTAGCCTTAGCCTAAGCCTAGGTGTGCCCTAACGTAAGGCTATGGAGCCCTAGCCTAAGGCTAGGGGATCCCTAGCCTTAGCCTAAGTCTAGGGGTGCCCTAGCCTAAGGCTAGGGGAGCCGTAACCTAAGGCTAGGGGTGCCCTAGCCTTAGCCTAAGCCTAGGGGTGCCATAGCCTAAGGCTAGGGGAGCCCTAACCTAAGGCTAGGGGTGACCTAGCCTTAGCCTAAGCTTAGGGGTGCCCTAGCCTAAGGCTAGGGGAGCCCTAGCCTAAGCCTAAGCCTAAAGGTGCCCTAGCATAAGGCTAGAGGAGCGCTAGCCTTAGCCGAAGCCTAGGGGTGCCCTAACCTAAGGCTAGGGGAGCCCTAGCCTAAGGCTAGGGGAGCCCTAGCCTTAGCCTAAGCCTAGGTGTGCCCTAACGTAAGGCTATGGAGCCCTAGCCCAAGGCTAGGGGAGCCCTAGCCTTAGCCTAAGCCTAGGGGTGACCTAGCCTAAGGCTAGGGGAGCCCTAACCTAAGGCTAGGGGTGCCCTAGCATTAGCCTAAGCCTAGGGGTGCCCTAGCCTAAGGCTAGGGGAGAATTAGCCTTAGCCTAAGCCTAGGTGTGCCCTAGCCTAAGGCTAGGGGATCCCTAGCCTTAGGCTAGGGGAGCCCTAGCCTAAGGCTAGGGGAGCCCTAGCTTTAGCCTAAGCCTAGGGGAGCCCTAGCCAAAGGCTAGGGGAGCTCTAGCCTTAGCCTAAGCCTAGGGTTGCCCTAACCTAAGGCTAGGGGAGCCCTAGCCTTAGCCTAAGCCTAGGGGTGCCCTAGCCTAAGGCTAAAGAAGCCCTAGACTTAGGCTAAGCCTAGGGGTGCCCTAGCCTAAGGCTAGCGGAGCCCTAGCCTTAGCCTAAGCCTAAAAGTGCCCTAGCCTAAGGCTAGGGGAGCGCTAGCTTTAGCCTAAGCCTAGGGGTGCCCTAACCTAAGGCTAGGGAAGCCCAAGCCTTAGCCTAAGCCTAGTGGTGCCCTAGTCTAAGGCTAGGAGAGCACTAGCGTAAGGCTTGGGGAGCCCTACCCTTAGCCTAAGCCTAGGGGAGCCCTATCCCAAGGCTAGGGGAGCCTTAGCCTAAGGCTAGGGGAGCCCTAGCCTTAGCCTAAGCCTAGGGGTGCCCTAGCCTAAGGCTAGGGGAGCACTAGCGTAAGGCTAGGGGAGCCCTAGCCTTAGCCTAAGCCTAGGGGTGCCTTAGCCTAAGGTTAGGGGAACACTAGCCTAAAGCTAGGGGAGCCATAGCCTAAGGTTCGGGGAGCCCTAGCCTAAGCCTCGGGAAGCCCTAGCCTAAGCCTAGGGGTGCCCTTACCTAGCTCTAGAGGAGCACTAGCCTAAGCCTAAGAGTGCCCTAGCGTAAGCTAATGGAGCCCAAACCTAAGGCTAGGGGAGCCCTAGCCTTAGCCTAAGCCTAGGGGTTTCCTAGCATAATGCTAGGGGAGCCCTAGCCTAAGGCTAGGGGAGTCCTAGCCTTAGCCTAAGCCTAGGGGTGCCCTAGCCTAAGGCTAGGGGAGCCCTAACCTAAGGCTAGGGAGCCATAGCCTTGGCCTAAGCCTAGGGGAGCCCTAGACTTAGCCTAAGACTAAAGGTGCCCTAGCATAAGGCTAGGGGAGCGCTAGCCTTAGCCTAAGCCTAGGGGTGCCCTATCCTAAGGTTAGGGGATCCCTACCCTAAGGCTAGGGGAGCCATAGCCTAAGGCTAGGGGAGCCCTTGCCTTAACCTAAGCCTAGGGGTGCCCTAGCCTAAGGCTAGGGGAGCCCTCGCCTAAGGCTTAGGGAGCCCTAGCCTAAGGCTAGGGGAGCCCTAGCCTTAGCCTAAGCCTAGGGGTGCCCTAGCCTAAAGCTAGGGGAGCACTAGCCTAAGGCTAGGGGAGCACTAGCCTAAGGCTAGGGGAGCCCTATCCTTAGCCTAAGCCTAGGGGTGCCCTAGCCTAAGGCTAGGGGAGCCCTAGCCTAAGTCTCAGGGAGCCCTAGCCTTAGCCTAAGCCTAGGGGTGCCCTAGCCTAAGGCTAGGGGATCCCTAGCCTAAGTCTCAGGGAGCCCTAGCCTTAGCCTAAGCCTAGGGGAGCCCTAGCCTAAGGCTAGGTGAGCCGTAGCCTTAGCCTAAGCCTAGGGGTGCCCTAGCCTAAGGCTTGGGGAGCCCTAACCTAAGGCTACGGGGGGCCTAGCCTTAGCCTAAGCCTTGGTGTGCCCTAGCCTAAGGCTAGGGGAGCCCTAGCCTTAGCCTAAGCCTAGGGGTGCCCTAGCCCAAGGCTAGGGGAGCCCTAACCTAAGTCTAGGGCTGCGCTAGCCTTAGCCTAAGCCTAGGGGTGCCCTAGGCTAAAGCAAAGGGAGCACTAGCCTAAGGTTAGGGGAGCCCTAACCTTAGCCTAAGCCTAGGGGAGCCCTAGCCTAAGGCCAGGGGAGCCCTAGCCTAAGCCTAAGCCTAGGGGTGCCCTAGCCTAAAGCTAGGGGAGCCCTAGCCCAAGGCTAGGGGAGCGCTAGTCTAAGCCTAGGGGTGCCCTAGCCTAAGCCTAGGGGTGCCCTAGCCTAAGGCTAGGGGAGACCTAGCCTTAGCCTAAGCCTAGGGGTGTCCTATCCTAAGGCTAGGGGAGCACTAGCCTAAGGCTAGGGGAGCGCTAGCCTAAGCCTAGGGGTGCCCTAGCCTAAGCCTAGGGGTGCCCTAGCCTAAGGCTAGGGGAGCCCTAGCCTTAGCCTAAGCCTAGGGGTGTCCTAGCCTAAGGCTAGGGGACTACTAGCCTAAGCCTAGGGGAGCCCTAGCCTTAGCCTAAGCCTAGGGGTGTCCTAGCCTAAGGCTAGGGGAGCACTAGCCTTAGCCTAGGGGAGCCCTAGCCTTAGCCTAGGGGTGCCCTAGCCTAAGGCTAGGGGAGAACTAGCCTTAGCCTAAGCCTAGGTGTGCCCTAGCCTAAGGCTAGGGGAGCCCTAGCCTAAGGCTAGGGGAGCCCTAGCCTTAGTCTAAGCCTAGGGGTGCCCTAGCCTAAGGCTAGGGGAGCGCTAGCTTTAGCCTAAGCCTAGGGGTGCCCTAACCTAAGGCTAGGGGAGCCCAAGCCTTAGCCTAAGCCTAGTGGTGCCCTAGTCTAAGGCTAGGGGAGCACTAGCGTAAGGCTAGGGGAGCCCTACCTTTAGCGTAAGCCTAGGGGAGCCCTAGCCCAAGGAAAGGGGAGCCCTAGCCTAAGGCTAGGGGAGCCCTAGCCTTAGCCTAAGCCTAGGGGTGCCCTAGCCTAAGGCTAGGGGAGCACTAGCGTAAGGCTAGGGGAGCCCTAGCCTTAGCCTAAGCCTAGGGGTGCCCTAGCCTAAGGTTAGGGGAACACTAGCCTAAAGCTAGCGGAGCCATAGCCTAAGGTTCGGGGAGCCCTAGCCTAAGGCTCGGGAAGTCCTAGCCTAAGCCTAGGTGTGCCCTTACCTAGCTCTAGAGGAGCGCTAGCCCAAGCCTAGGAGTGCCCTAGCCTAAGCTAATGGAGCCCAAACCTAATGCTAGCGGAACCCTAGCCTTAGCCTAAACCTAGGGGTTTCCTAGCATAATGCTAGGGGAGCCCTAGCCTAAGGCTAGGGGAGTCCTAGCGTTAGCCTAAGCCTAGGGGTGCCCTAGCCTAAGGCTAGGGGAGCCCTAACCTAAGGCTAGGGAGCCGTAGCCTTAGCCTAAGCCTAGGGGAGACCTAGACTTAGCATAAGACTAAAGGTGCCCTAGCATAAGGCTAGGGGAGCGCTAGCCTTAGCCTAAGCCTAGGGGTGCCCTATCCTAAGGTTAGGGGAGCCAAACCCTAAGGCTAGGGGAGCCATAGCCTAAGGCTAGGGGAGCCCTTGCCTTAACCTAAGCCTAGAGTTGCCCTAGCCTAAGGCTAGGGGAGCCCTAACCTAAGGCTTTGGGAGCCCTAGCCTAAGGATAGGGGAGCCCTATTCTTAGTCTAAGCCTAGGGGTGCCCTAGCCTAAGGCTAGGGGAGCCCTAGCCTAAGTCTCAGGGAGCCCTAGCCTTAGCCTAAGCCTAGGGGTGCCCTAGCCTAAGGGTAGGGGAGCCCTAGCCTAAGTCTCAGGGAGCCCTAGCCTTAGCCTAAGCCTAGGGGAGCCCTAGCCTAAGGCTAGGTGAGCCGTAGCCTTAGCCTAAGCCTAGGGGTGCCCTAGCCTAAGGCTAGGGGAGCCGTAACCTAAGGCTACGGGTGCCCTAGCCTTAACCTAAGCCTAGGTGTGCCCTAGCCTAAGGCTAGGGGAGCCCTATCCTTAGCCTAAGCATAGGGGTGCCCTAGCCTAAGGCTATGGGAGCCCTAACCTAAGTCTAGGGGTGCGCTAGCCTTAGCCTAAGCCTAGGGGTGTCCTAGGCTAAAGCAAAGGGAGCACTAGCCTAAGGCTAGGGGAGCCCTAACCTTAGCCTAAGCCTAGGGGAGCCCTAGCCTAAGGCTTGGGGAGTCCTAGCCTAAGCCTAAGCCTAGGGGAGCCCTAGCCTAAGTCTAGGGGAGCCCTAGCCTAAGCCTAAGCATAGGGGTGCCCTAGCCTAAAGCTAGGGGAGCCCTAGCCCAAGGCTAGGGGAGCCCTAGCCCAAGGCTAGGGGAGCCCTAGCCCAAGGCTAGGGGAGCCCTAGCCTAAGGCTAGGGGAGCCCTAGCCTTAGCCTAAGCCTAGGGGTGCCCTAGCCTAAGGCTAGAGGAGCACTAGCCTAAGGCTAGTGGAGCCCTAGCCTTAGCCTAAGCCTAAAGGTGCCCTAGCCTAAGACCAGGGGAACACTAGCCTAAGGCTCGGGGAGCCATAGCCTATGTTTCGGGGAGCCCTAGCCTAAGGCTCGGGGAGCCCTAGCCTAAGCCTACGGGTGCCCTTACCTAACGCTAGGAGAGCGCTAGCCTAAGCCTAGGAGTGCCCTTGCCTAAGGCTAGGGGAGCCCTAGCTTAAGTCTAGCGGTACCCTAGCCAAAGCCTTGGGGTGCCCAAGCGTAAGGCTAGGGGAGCCCTAGCCTTAGCCTAAGTCTAGGGGTGCCCTAGCCTAAGGCTAGGGGAGCCCTAGCCTAAGGCTTGGGGAGCCCTAGCCTAAGGCTAGGTGTGCCCTAGCCTAAGGTTAGGGGAGCCCTAGCATAAGGCTAGTGGAGCCCTAGCCTTAGCCTAAGCCTAGGGGTGCCCTAGCCTAAGGTTAGGGGAACACAAGCCTAAGGCTATGGGAGCCATAGCCTAAGGTTCGGGGAGCCGTAGCCTAAGGCTCGGGGAGCCCTAGCCTTAGCCTAAGCCTAGGGGAGTCCTAGACTAAGTCTAGGGGAGCCCTAGCCTAACCCTAACCCTAGGGGTGCCCTAGCCTAAGGCTAGGGAGCCCTTACCTAAGGCTAGGGGAGCCTTAGCCTTAGCCTAAGCCTAGGGCTGCCCTTGCCTAAGGCTAGGGGAGCCCTAGACTTAAGCTAAGCCTTGGGGTGCCCTAACCTAAGGCTAGGGGAGCCCTAGCCTTAGCCTAAGCCTAAAAGTGCCCTAGCCTAAGGCTAGGGGAACGCTAGCCTTAGCCAAAGCCTAGGGGTGCCCTAACCTAAGGGTAGAAAAGCCCTAGCCTAAGGCTACGGGAGCACTGGCCTAAGGCTAGGGGAGCTCTAGCTTTAGCCTAAGCCTAGGGCTGCCCTAGCCTAAGGCTAGAGGAGGCCTAACCTAAGGCTAGGGAGCCCTAGCCTTAGCCTAAGCCTAGGGGAGCCCTAGCCTAAGGCTAGCGGAGCCCTAGATTTAGCCTAAGCCTAGGGGTGCCCTCGCCTAATTCTAGGGGAGCCCTAGCCTTAGCCTAAGCCTAGGGGTGCCCTAGCCTAAGGCTATTGGTGGCCTAACCTAAGGCTAGGGAGCCCTAGCCTTAGCCTAAGCCTAGGGGTGCCCTCGCCTAATTCTAGGGGAGCCCTAGCCTTAGCCTAAGCCTAGGGGTGCCCAGGCCTAAGGCTAGAGGAGGCCTAACCTAAGGCTAGGGAGCCCTAGCCTTAGCCTAAGCCTAGGGGAGCCCTAGCCTAAGGCTAGCGGAGCCCTAGCCTTAGCCTAAGCCTAGGGGTGCCCTAGCCTAAGGCTAGAGGAGGCCTAACCTAAGGCTAGGGAGCCGTAGCCTTAACCTAACCCTAGGGGTGCCCTAGCCTAAGGTTAGGGGAACACTAGCCTAAGATTAGGGGAGCCATAGCCTAAGGTTCGGGGAGCCCTAGCCTAAGGCTCGGGGAGCCCTAGCCTAAGCCTAGGGGTGCCCTTACCTAACGCTAGGGGAGCGCTAGCCTAAGCCTAGGAGTGCCCTAGCCTAAGGCGAGGGGAGCCCTAGCCTTACCCTAAGCCTAGGGGTGCCCTAGCTTAAGGCTAGGGGAGCCCTAGCCTTAGCCTAAGCCTAAAAGTGCCTTAGCCTAAGGCTAGGGGAGCCCTAGGCTAAGGCTAGGGGAGCCCTAGACTTAGCCTAAGCCTAGGGGTGCCCTAGCCTAAGGCTAGGGGAGCCCTAGCCTTACCCTAAGCCTAAAAGTGCCCTAGCCTAAGGCTAGGGGAGCCCTATTCTAAGGCTAGGTGTGCCCTAGCCTAATGTTAGGGGCCCCTAACCTAAGGCTAGGGGAGCCCTAGCCTTAGCCTAATCCTAGGGGTTTCCAACCTAAGGCTAGGGGAGCCCTAGCCTTATTCTAAGCCTAAAAGTGCCCTAACCTAAGGCTAGGGGAGCCCTAGCCTAAAGCTTGGGGAGCCCTAGACTAAGGCTAGGGGAGCCCTAGCATAAGGCTAGGGGAGTCCTAGGCTTAGCCTAAGCCTAGGGGTGCCCTAGCCTAAGGCTAGTGGAGCCCTAACCTAAGCCTAGGGGAGCCCTAGCCTTAGCCTAAGCCTAAAAGTGCCCTAGCCTAAGCCTAGGGGTGCCCTAGCCTAAAGCTCGTGGAGCACTAACCTAAGGCTTGGGAGCCCTAGCCTTAGCCTAAGCCTACGGGAGCCATAGCCTAAGGTCGGGTAGCCCTAGCCTAAGGCTCGGGGAGCGTTGGCCTTAGCCTAAGCCTAGGGGTGCCCTAGCCTAAGGCTAGGGGAGCCCTAGCCTAAGGCTCTGGGAGGCCTGCCTTAGCCTAAGCCTAGGGGAGCCCTAGCCTAAGGCTAGGGGAGCACTAGCCTTAGCCTAAGCCTAGGGGTGCCCTAGCCTAAGGCTAGGGTAGCCCTAGCCTAAGGATAGGGGAGCCCTAGCCTAAGGATAGGGGAGCCCTAGCCTTATCCTAAGCCTAGGGGTGCCCTAGCCTAAGGTTAGGGGAACACTAGCCTAAGGTTAGGGGAGCCATAGCCTATGGTTCGGGGAGACCTAGCCTAAGGCTCGGGGAGCCCTAGCCTAAGCCTAGGTGTGCCCTTACCTAACGCTAGGGGAGCGCTAGCCTAAGCCTAGGAGTGCCCTAGCCTAAGGCGAGGGGAGCCCTAGCCTTAGCCTAAGCCTAGGGGTGCCCTAGCCTAAGGCTAGGGGAGCCCTAGCCTTAGCCTAAGCCTAGGGGTGCCCTAGCCTAAGGCTAGGGGAGGCCTAACCTAAGGCTAGGGAGCCCTAGCCTTAGCCTAAGCCTAGGGGAGCCCTAGCCTTAGGCTAGGGGAGCCCTAGGCTAAGGCTAGGGGAGCCCTAGCCTTAGCCTAAGCCTACGGGGGCGCTAGCCTAAGGCTAGGGGAGCCCTAGACTTAGCCTAAGCCTAGGGGTGCCATAGCCTAAGGCTAGGGGAACCCTGGCCTTAGCCTAAGCCTATAGGTGCCCTAGCATAAGGCTAGGGGAGCCCTAGCCTTAGCCTAAGCCTAGGGGTGCCCTATCCCAAGGCTAGTGGAGCCCTAACCTAAGGCTAGGGGTACCCTAGCCTTAGCATAAGCCTAGGGGTGCCCTAGCCTAAGGCTAGGGGAGCCCTAAACTAAGTCTAGGGGTGCCCTAGCCTTAGGCTAAGCCTAGGGGTGCCCTAGCCTAAGTCTAGGGGAGCCCTAGCCTAAGGCTAGGGGAGCCCTAGCCTTAGGCTAAGGGAGCCCTAGGCTAAGGCTAGGGGAGCCCTAGACTTAGCCTAAGCCTACGGGGGCGCTAGCCTAAGGCTAGGGGAGCCCTAGACTTAGCCTAAGCCTAGGGGTGCCATAGCCTAAGGCTAGGGGAACCCGGGCCTTAGCCTAAGCCTATAGGTGCCCTAGCATAAGGCTAGGGGAGCGCTAGCCTTAGCCTAAGCCTCGGGGTGCCCTAACCGAAGGCTAGGGGAGCCCTAGCCTTAGCCTAAGCCTAGGGGTGCCCTAGCCCAAGGCTAGTGGAGCCCTAACCTAAGGCTAGGGGTACCCTAGCCTTAGCATAAGCCTAGGGGTGCCCTAGCCTAAGGCTAGGGGAGCCCTAAACTAAGTCTAGGGGTGCCCTAGCCTTAGACTAAGCCTAGGGGTGCCCTAGCCTAAGTCTAGGGGAGCCCTAGCCTTAGCCTAAGCCTAGGTGTGCCCTAGCCTAACGCTAGGGGAGCCCTAGCCTAAGGCTAAGGGAGCCCTAGCCTTAGCCTAAGCCTAGGGGTGCCCTAGCCTAAGGTTAGGGGAACATTAGCCTAAGGCTAGGGGATCCATAGCCTAAGGTTCAGGGAGCCCTAGCCTAAGGCTCCGGGAGCCCTAGCCTTAGCCTAAGCCTAGGTGTGCCCTAGCCTAAGGCTAGGGGAGCCCTAGCCTAAGGCTCGGGAAGCCCTAGCCTTAGCCTAAGCCTAGGGGAGCCCTAGCCAAAGGCTCGGGGAGCCCTAGCCTTAGCCTAACCCTTGGGGTGCCCTAGCCTAAGGCTAGGGAGCCCTAAGCTAAGGCTAGGGGAGCCATAGCCTTAGCCTAAGCCTAGGGTTGCCCTAGCTTAAGGCTAGGGGAGCCCTAGCCTACGGCTAGGCGAACCCTAACCTACGGCTAGGGGAGCCCTAGCCTTAACCTAAGCCTAGGGGTGCCCTTGCCTAAGGCTAGGGGAGCCCTAGACTTAGGCTAAGCCTTGGGGTGCCCTAGCCTAAGGCTAGGGGAGCCCTAGCCTTAGCCTAAGCCTAAAAGTGCCCTAGCCTAAGGCTAGGGGAACGCTAGCCTTAGCCAAAGCCTAGGGGTTCCCTAACCTAAGGGTAGAAAAGCCCTAGCCCAAGGCTACGGGAGCACTGCCCTAAGGTTAGGGAACTCTAGCTTTAGCCTAAGCCTAGGGGTGCCCTAGCCTAAGGCTAGGGGAGCCCTAGACTTAGCCTAAGCCTAGGTGTGCCCTAACGTAAGCCTAGGGGAGCCTTAGCCTTAGCCTAAGCCTACGGGTGCCCGAAACTAAGGCTAGGGGAGCCCTTGACTTAGCCTAAGCCTAGGGGTGCCTTAGCCTAAGGCTAGGGGAGCACTAGGCTAAGGCTAGGGGAGCCTTAGCCTAAGGCTAGGTGTGCCCTAGCCTAAAGTTAGGGGACCCCTAGCTTAAGGCTAGGGGAGCCCTAGCCTTAGCCTAAGCCTAAAAGTGCCTTAGCCTAAGGCTAGGGGAGCGCTAGCCTTAGCCTAAGCCTAGGGGTGCCCTACCTAAGGCTAGGGGAGCCCTAGGCTAAGGCTAGGGGAGCCCTAGCCTTAGCCTAAGCCTAGGGCTGCCCTAGCCTAAGGCTAGAGGAGGCCTAACCTAAGGCTAGGGAGCCCTAGCCTTAGCCTAAGCCTAGGGGAGCCCTAGCCTAAGGCTAGGGGAGCCCTAGCCTTAGCCTAAGCCTAGGGGTGCCCAAGCCTAAGGCTAGGGGAGCCCTAGATTTAGCCTAAGCCTAGGGGTGCCCTCGCCTAATTCTAAGGGAGCCCTAGCCTTAGCCTAAGCCTAGGGGTGCCCTAGCCTAAGGATAGAGGAGGCCTAACCTAAGGCTAGGGAGCCCTAGCCTTAGCCTAAGCCTAGGGGAGCCCTAGCCTCAGGCTAGCGGAGCCCTAGCCTTAGCCTAAGCCTAGGGGAGCCATAGCCTAAGGCTCGGGGAGCGCTAGCCTAAGCCTAGGAGTGCCCTAGCCTAAGGCGAGGGGAGCCCTAGCCTTATCCTAAGCCTAGGGGTGCCCTAGCTTAAGGCTAGGGGAGCCCTAGCCTTAGCCTAAGCCTAAAAGTGCCTTAGCCTAAGGCTAGGGGAGCCCTAGCCTAAGGCTAGGGGAGCCCTAGCCTTAGCCTAAGCCTAGGGGTGCCCTAGCCCAAGGCTAGGGGAGCCCTAGCCTTAGCCTAAGCCTAGGGGTGCCCTAGCCGAAGTTTTGGGGAGCCCTAGCCTAAGGCTAGGGGAGCCCTAGCCTTAGCCTAAGCCTAGGGGTGCCCTAGCCCAAGGCTAGGGGAGCCCTAGCCTTAGCCTAAGCCTAGGGGTGCCCTAGCCTAAGCCTAGGGGTGCCCTAGCTGAAGGCTAGGGGAGCCCTAACCTAAGGCTAGGGGAGCCCTAACCTTAGCCTAAGCCTACGGGTGCCCGAAACTAAGGCTAGGGGAGCCCTTGAATTAGCCTAAGCCTAGGGGTGCCTTAGCCTAAGGCTAGGGGAGCACTAGGCTAAGGCGAGGGGAGCCTTAGCCTAAAGCTAGGTGTGCCCTAGCCTAAAGTTAGGGGACCCCTAGCATAAGGCTAGGGGAGCCCTAGCCTAGGGCTAGGGGAGTCCTAGACTTAGCCTAAGCCTAGGTGTGCCCTAGACTAAGGCTAGGGGAGCCTTAACCAAAGGCTAGGGGAGCCCTAGACTTAGCCTAAGCCTAGGGGTGCCCTAGCCTAAGGCTAGGGGAGCCTTAGCCTAAGGCTAGGGGAGCCCTAGCCTTAGCCTAAGCCTAGGGGTGCCCTAGCCTAAGGCTAGCGGAGCCCTAGCTTAGCCTAAGCCTAAAAGTGCCCTAGCCTAAGGCTAGGGGAGCGCTAGCCTTAGCCCAAGCCTAGGGGTGCCCTAACCTAAGGCTAGGGGAGCCCTAGCCTAAGGTTAGGGTAGCCCTGGCCTAAGGCTAGGGGAGCCCTAGCCTTAGCCTAATCCTAGGGGTGCCCTAGCCTAAGGCTACGGGAGCCCTAACCTAAGGCTAGGGGAGCCCTAGCCTTAGCCTAAGCCTAGGGGAGCCCTAGCCTAAGGCTAGGGGAGCCCTAGCCTTAGCCTAACCCTAGGGGTGCCCTAGCCTATGGCTAGGGAGCCCTAACCTAAGGCTAGGGGAGCCTTAGCCTTAGCCTAAGCCTAGGGGTGCCCTAGCCTAAGGCTAGAGGAGCCCTAGCTTTAGCCTAAGCCTAAAAGTGCCCTAGCCGAAGGCTAGGGGAGTGCTAGCTTTAGCCTAAGCCTAGTGGTGCCCTAAGTTAAGGCTAGGGGAGCCCAAGCCTAAGGCTAGGGGAGCCCTAGCCTAAGCCTAGGGGTGCCCTTACCTAACGCTACGGGAGCCCTAGCCTTAGCCTAAGCCTAGTGGTGCCCTAGCATAAGGCTAGGGGAGCATTAACGAAAGGCTTGGGGAGCCCTAGCCTCAGCCTAAGCCTAGGGGAGCCCTAGCCTAAGGTTAGGGGAACACTAGCCTAAACCTAGGGGAGCCATAGCATAAGGTTCGGGGAGCCCTAGCCTAAGGCTCGGGGAGCCCTACCCTTAGCCTAAGCCTAAGGGTGCCCTAGCCTAAGGCTAGGGGAGCACTAGCGTAAGGCTAGGGGAGCCCTAGCATTAGCCTAAGCCTAGGGGTGCCCTAGCCTAAGGTTAGGGGAACACTAGCCTAAAGCTAGGGGAGCCATAGCCTAAGGTTCGGGGAGCCCTACCCTAAGTCTCGGGGAGCCCTAGCATAAGCCTAGGGGTGCCCTTACCTAGCTCTAGGGGAGCGCTAGCCTAAGCCTAGGAGTGCCATAGGCTAAGGCTAGGGGAGACCTAGTTAAGGCTAGGGGAGCCCTAGCCTAAGGCTAGGGGAATCCTAGATTTAGCCTAAGCCTAAGGGTGCCCTAGCCTAAGCTAATGGAGCCCTAACCTAAGGGTAGGGGAGCCCTAGCCTTAGCCTAAGCCTAGGGGTTCCCTAGCATAAGGATAGGGGAGGCCTAGCCTAAGGCTAGGGGAGCCCTAGCCTTAGCCTAAGGCTAGGAGTGCCCTAGCCTAAGGCTAGGGAGCCCTAACCTAAGGCTAGGGGAGCCTTAGCCTTAGCCTAAGCCTAGGGGTGCCCTAGCCTAAGGTAGTGGAGCACTAGGCTACGGCTAGTGGAGCCCTATACTTAGCCTAAGCCTAGGGGTGCCATAGCCTAAGGCTAGGGGAGCCCTAGCCTTAGCCTAAGCCTAAAAGTGCCCTAGCCTAAGACTAGGGGAGCCCTAGCCTAAGGCTAGGTGTGCCCTAGCCTAAAGTTAGGGGACCCCTAGCATAAGACTAGAGGAGCCCTAGCCTAGGGCAAGGGGAGTCCTATACTTAGCCTAAGCCTAGGGGTGCCCTAGACTAAGGCTAGGGGAGTCCTAACCTAAGGCTAGGGGAGCCCTAGCCTAAGCCTATGCCTAAAAGTGCCCTAACTTAACGCTAGGGGAGCCCTAGCCTAAAGCTAGGGGAGCCCTAGCCTAAGGCTAGGGGAGCCCTAGCCTAAGGCTAGGGGAGCCCTAGCCTTAGCCTAAACCTAGGGGTGCTCTAGCCTAAGGCTAGGGGAGCCCTAACCTAAGGCTAGGGAGCCCTAACCTTAGCCTAAGCCTAGGGGAGCCCTAGCCTAAGCCTAAGCCTAAAGGTGCCCTACCATAAGGCTAGAGGAGCGCTAGCCTTAGCCGAAGCCTAGGGGTGGCCTAACCTAAGGATAGGGGAGACCTAGCCTAAGGCTAGGGGAGCCCTAGCCTTAGCCTAAGCCTAGGTGTGCCCTAACGTAAGGCTATGGAGCCCTTGCCTAAGGCTAGGGGATCCCTAGCCTTAGCCTAAGCCTAGGGGTGCCCTAGCCTAAGGCTAGGGGAGCCGTAACCTAAGGCTACGGGTGCCCTAGCCTAAGCCTAAGCCTAGGGGTGCCCTAGCCTAAGGCTAGGGGAGCCCTAGCCTAAGCCTAAGCCTAAAGGTGCCCTAGCCTAAGGCTAGGGGAGCCCTAGCCTAAGGCTAGGGGAGCCCTAGCCTAAGGCTAGGGAAGCCCTAGCCTTAGCCTAAGCCTAGGTGTGCCCTAACGTAAGGCTATGGAGCCCTAGCCTAAGGCTAGGCGAGAACTAGCCTTAGCCTAAGCCTAGGTGTGCCCTAGCCTAAGGCAAGGGGAGCCCTAGCCTAAGGCTAGGGGAGCGCTAGCCTAAGCCTAGGGGAGCACTAGCCTAAGCCTAGGGGAGCCCTAGCCTTAGCCGAAGCCTATGGGTGCCCTAGCCTAAGGTTAGGGGAACACTAGCCTAAGGCTAGGGGAGCCATATCCTAAGGTTCAGAGAGCCCTAGCCTAAGGCTCGGGGAGCCCTAGCCTTAGCCTAAGCCTAGGGGTGCCCTAACCTAAGCCTAGGGGAGCCCTACCCTAAGGCAAGGGGAGCCCTAGCCTTAGCCTAAGCCTAGGGGTGCCCTAGCCTAAGGCTAAAGGAGCTCTAGACTTAGGCTAAGCCTAGGGGTGCCCTAGCCTAAGGCTAGCGGAGCCCTAGCCTTAGCCTAAGCCTAAAAGTGCCCTAGACTAAGGCTAGGGGAGCGCTAGCCTTAGCCCAAGCCTAGGGGTGCCCTAACCTAAGGCTAGGGGAGCCCTAGCCTAAGGCTAGGGTAGCACTGGCCTAAGGCTAGGGTAGCCCTAGCCTTAGCCTAAGCCTAGGGAGGCCCTAGCCTAAGGCTAGGGGAGCCCTAACCTAAGGTTAGGGGTGACCTAGCCTTAGCCTAAGCCTAGGGGTGCCCTAGCCTAAGGCTAGGGGAGCCCTAACCTAAGGCTAGGGGTGCCCTAGCATTAGCCTAAGCCTAGTGGTGCCCTAGCCTAAGGCTATGGGAGAACTAGCCTTAGCCTAAGCCTAGGTGTGCCCTAGCCTAAGGCTAGGGGAGCCCTAGCCTAAGGCTAGGGAAGCCCTAGCCTTAGCCTAAGCCTAGGTGTGCCCTAACGTAAGGCTATGGAGCCCTAGCCTAAGGCTAGGGGAGCCCTAGCCTTAGCCTAAGCCTAGGGGTGACCTAGCCTAAGGCTAGGGGAGCCCTAACCTAAGGCTAGGGGTGCCCTAGCATTAGCCTAAGCCTAGTGGTGCCCTAGCCTAAGGCTAGGGGAGAACTAGCCTTAGCCTAAGCCTAGGTGTGCCCTAGCCTAAGGCTAGGGGAGCCCTAGCCTAAGGCTAGGGAAGCCCTAGCCTAAGGCTAGGGGAGCCCTAGCTTTAGCCTAAGCCTAGGGGAGCCCTAGCCAAAGGCTAGGGGAGCTCTAGCCTTAGCCTAAGCCTAGGGTTGCCCTAGCCTAAGGCTAAAAGAGCCCTAGACTTAGGCTAAGCCTAGGGGTGCCCTAGCCTAAGGCTAGCGGAGCCCTAGCCTTAGCCTAAGCCTAAAAGTGCCCTAGCCTAAGGCTAGGGGAGCGCTAGCTTTAGCCTAAGCCTAGGGGTGCCCTAACCTAAGGCTAGGGAAGCCCAAGCCTTAGCCTAAGCCTAGTGGTGCCCTAGTCTAAGGCTAGGGGAGCACTAGCGTAAGGCTTGGGGAGCCCTACCATTAGCCTAAGCCTAGGGGAGCCCTATCCCAAGGCTAGGGGAGCCCTAGCCTAAGGCTAGGGGAGCCCTAGCCTTAGCCTAAGCCTATGGGTGCCCTAGCCTAAGGCTAGGGGAGCACTAGCGTAAGGCTAGGGGAGCCCTAGCCTTAGCCTAAGCCTAGGGGTGCCTTAGCCTAAGGTTAGGGGAACACTAGCCTAAAGCTAGGGGACCCATAGCCTAAGGTTCGGGGAGCCCTAGCCTAAGGCTAGCGGAGCCCTAGCCTTAGCCTAAGCCTAAAAGTGCCCTAGCCTAAGGCTAGGGGAGCGCTAGCCTTAGCCCAAGCCTAGGGGTGCCCTAACCTAAGGCTAGGGGAGCCCTAGCCTAAGGCTAGGGTAGCACTGGCCTAAGGCTAGGGTAGCCCTAGCCTTAGCCTAAGCCTAGGGAGGCCCTAGCCTAAGGCTAGGGGAGCCCTAACCTAAGGTTAGGGGTGACCTAGCCTTAGCCTAAGCCTAGGGGTGCCCTAGCCTAAGGCTAGGGGAGCCCTAACCTAAGGCTAGGGGTGCCCTAGCATTAGCCTAAGCCTAGTGGTGCCCTAGCCTAAGGCTAGGGGAGAACTAGCCTTAGCCTAAGCCTAGGTGTGCCCTAGCCTAAGGCTAGGGGAGCCCTAGCCTAAGGCTAGGGAAGCCCTAGCCTTAGCCTAAGCCTAGGTGTGCCCTAAAGTAAGACTATGGAGCCCTAGCCTAAGGCTAGGGGAGCCCTAGCCTTAGCCTAAGCCTAGGGGTGACCTAGCCTAAGGCTAGGGGAGCCCTAACCTAAGGCTAGGGGTGCCCTAGCATTAGCCTAAGCCTAGTGGTGCCCTAGCCTAAGGCTAGGGGAGAACTAGCCTTAGCCTAAGCCTAGGTGTGCCCTAGCCTAAGGCTAGGGGAGCCCTAGCCTAAGGCTAGGGAAGCCCTAGCCTGAGGCTAGGGGAGCCCTAGCTTTACCTAAGCCTAGGGTAGCCCTAGCCAAAGGCTAGGGGAGCTCTAGCCTTAGCCTAAGCCTAGGGTTGCCCTAGCCTAAGGCTAAAAGAGCCCTAGACTTAGGCTAAGCCTAGGGGTGCCCTAGCCTAAGGCTAGCGGAGCCCTAGCCTTAGCCTAAGCCTAAAAGTGCCCTAGCCTAAGGCTAGGGGAGCGCTAGCTTTAGCCTAAGCCTAGGGGTGCCATAACCTAAGGCTAGGGAAGCCCAAGCCTTAGCCTAAGCCTAGTGGTGCCCTAGTCTAAGGCTAGGGGAGCACTAGCGTAAGGCTTGGGGAGCCCTACCATTAGCCTAAGCCTAGGGGAGCCCTATCCCAAGGCTAGGGGAGCCCTAGCCTAAGGCTAGGGGAGCCCTAGCCTTAGCCTAAGCCTATGGGTGCCCTAGCCTAAGGCTAGGGGAGCACTAGCGTAAGGCTAGGGGAGCCCTAGCCTTAGCCTAAGCCTAAGGGTGCCTTAGCCTAAGGTTAGGGGAACACTAGCCTAAAGCTAGGGGAGCCATAGCCTAAGGTTCGGGGAGCCCTAGCCTAAGGCTCGGGAAGCCCTAGCCTAAGCCTAGGGGTGCCCTTACCTAGCTCTAGAGGAGCGCTAGCCTAAGCCTAGGAGTGTCCTAGCCTAAGCTAATGGAGCCCAAACCTAAGGCTAGGGGAGCCCTAGCCTTAGCCTAAGCCTAGGGGTTTCCTAGCATAATGCTAGGGGAGCCCTAGCCTAAGGCTAGGGGAGTCCTAGCCTTAGCCTAAGCCTAGGGGTGCCCTAGCCTAAGGCTAGGGGAGCCCTAACCTAAGGCTAGGGAGCCATAGCCTTAGCCTAAGCCTAGGGGAGCCCTAGACTTAGCCTAAGACTAAAGGTCCCCTAGCATAAGGCTAGGGGAGCGCTAGCCTTAGCCTAAGCCTAGGGGTGCCCTATCCTAAGGTTAGGGGAGCCCTACCCTAAGGCTAGGGGAGCCATAGCCTAAGGCTAGGGTAGCCCTTGCCTTAACCTAACCCTTGGGGTGCCCTAGCCTAAGGCTAGGGGAGCTTTCGCCTAAGGCTTAGGGAGCCCTAGCCTAAGGCTAGGGGAGCCCTAGCCTTAGCCTAAGCCTAGGGGTGCCCTAGCCTAAGGCTAGGGGAGCACTAGCCTAAGGCTAGGGGAGCACTAGCCTAAGGCTAGGGGAGCCCTATCCTTAGCCTAAGCCTAGGGGTGCCCTAGCCTAAGGCTAGGGGAGCCCTAGCCTAAGTCTCAGGTAGCCCTAGCCTTAGCCTAAGCCTAGGGGTGCCCTAGCCTAAGGCTAGGGGATCCCTAGCCTAAGTCTCAGGGAGCCCTAGCCTTAGCCTAAGCCTAGGAGAGCCCTAGCCTAAGGCTAGGTGAGCCGTAGCCTTAGCCTAAGCCTAGGGGTGCCCTAGCCTAAGGCTTGGGGAGCCCTAACCTAAGGCTACGGGTGACCTAGCCTTAGCCTAAGCCTAGGGGT
The DNA here is from genome assembly GCF_050624435.1 of Tenrec ecaudatus. NCBI lineage: Eukaryota > Metazoa > Chordata > Mammalia > Afrosoricida > Tenrecidae > Tenrec > Tenrec ecaudatus. The sequence continues at coordinate 110,206 of NW_027458039.1, forward strand.
GCCCTAGCCTAAGGCTAGGGGAGCCCTAACCTAAGTCTAGGGGTGCGCTAGCCTTAGCCTAAGGCTAGGGGTGCCCTAGGCTAAAGCAAAGGGAGCACTTGCCTAAGGTTAGGGGAGCCCTAACCTTAGCCTAAGCCTAGGGGAGCCCTAGCCTAAGGCTTGGGGAGTCCTAGCCTAAGCCTAAGCCTAGGGGAGCCCTAGCCTAAGGCCAGGGGAGCCCTAGCCTAAGCCTAAGCCTAGGGGTGCCCTAGCCTAAAGCTAGGGGAGCCCTAGCCCAAGGCTAGGGGAGGGCTAGCCTAAGCCTAGGGGTGCCCTAGCCTAAGCCTAGGGGTGCACTAGCCTAAGGCTAGGGGAGCCCTAGCCTTAGCCTAAGCCTAGGGGTGTCCTAGCCTAAGGCTAGGGGAGCACTAGCCTAAGGCTAGGGGAGCGCTAGCCTAAGCCTAGGGGTGCCCTAGCCTAAGCCTAGGGGTGCCCTAGCCTAAGGCTAGGGGAGCCCTAACCTTAGCCTAAGCCTAGGGGTGTCCTAGCCTAAGGCTAGGGGAGCACTAGCCTAAGCCTAGGGGAGCCCTAGCCTTAGCCTAAGCCTAGGGGTGTCCTAGCCTAAGGCTAGGGGAGCACTAGCCTTAGCCTAGGGGAGCCCTAGCCTTAGCCTAAGCCTATGGGTGCCCTAGCCTAATGTTAGGGGAACACTAGCCTAAGGCTAGGGGAGCCATATCCTAAGGTTCGGAGAGCCCTAGCCTAAGGCTCGGGGAGCCCTAGCCTTAGCCTAAGCCTAGGGGTGCCCTAACCTAAGCCTAGGGGAGCCCTTCCCTAAGGCAAGGGGAGCCCTAGCCTTAGCCTAAGCCTAGGGGTGCCCTAGCCTAAGGCTAAAGGAGCCCTAGACATAGGCTAAGCCTAGGGTTGCCCTAGCCTAAGGCAAGCGGAGCCCTAGCCTTAGCCTAAGCCTAAAAGTGCCCTAGCCTAAGTCTAGGGGAGCGCTAGCCTTAGCCCAAGCCTAGGGGTGCCCTAACCTAAGGCTAGGGGAGCCCTAGCCTAAGGCTAGGGTAGCCCTGGCCTAAGGCTAGGGGAGCCCTAGCCTTAGCCTAAGCCTAGGGAGGACCTAGCCTAAGGCTAGGGGAGCCCTAACCTAAGGCTAGGGGTGACCTAGCCTTAGCCTAAGCCTAGGGGTGACCTAGCCTAAGGCTAGGGGAGCCCTAGCCTAAGCCTAAGCCTAAAGGTGCCCTAGCATAAGGCTAGAGGAGCGCTAGCCTTAGCCGAAGACTACGGGTGCCCAAACCTAAGGCTAGGGGAGCCCTAGCCTAAGGCTAGGGGAGCCCTAGCCTTAGCCTAAGCCTAGGTGTGCCCTAACGTAAGGCTATGGAGCCCTAGCCTAAGGCTAGGGGAGCCCTAGCCTTAGCCTAAGCCTAGGGGTGACCTAGCCTAAGGCTAGGGGAGCCCTAACGTAAGGCTAGGGGTGCCCTAGCATTAGCCTAAGCCTAGTGGTGCCCTAGCCTAAGGCTAGGGGAGAACTAGCCTTAGCCTAAGCCTAGGTGTGCCCTAGTCTAAGGCTAGGGGAGCCCTAGCCTAAGGCTAGGGAAGCCCTAGCCTAAGGCTAGGGGAGCCCTAGCTTTAGCCTAAGCCTAGGGGAGCCCTAGCCAAAGGCTAGGGGAGCTCTAGCCTTAGCCTAAGCCTAGGGTTGCCCTAGCCTAAGGCTAAAGGAGCCCTAGACTTAGGCTAAGCCTAGGGGTGCCCTAGCCTAAGGCTAGCGGAGCCCTAGCCTTAGCCTAAGCCTAAAAGTGCCCTAGCCTAAGGCTAGGGGAGCGCTAGCTTTAGCCTAAGCCTAGGGGTGCCCTAACCTAAGGCTAGGGAAGCCCAAGCCTTAGCCTAAGCCTAGTGGTGCCCTAATCTAAGGCTAGGGTAGCACTAGCGTAAGGCTTGGGGAGCCCTTCCCTTAGCCTAAGCCTAGGGGAGCCCTATCCCAAGGCTAGGGGAGCCCTAGCCTAAGGCTAGGGGAGCCCTAGCCTTAGCCTAAGCCTATGGGTGCCCTAGCCTAAGGCTAGGGGAGCACTAGCGTAAGGCTAGGGGAGCCCTAGCCTTAGCCTAAGCCTAGGGGTGCCTTAGCCTAAGGTTAGGGGAACACTAGCCTAAAGCTAGGGGAGCCATAGCCTAAGGTTCGGGGAGCCCTAGCCTAAGGCTCGGGAAGCCCTAGCCTAAGCCTAGGGGTGCCCTTACCTAGCTCTAGAGGAGCGCTAGCCTAAGCCTAGGAGTGCCCTAGCCTAAGCTAATGGAGCCCAAACCGAAGGCTAGGGGAGCCCTAGCCTTAGCCTAAGCCTAGGGGTTTCCTAGCATAATGCTAGGGGAGCCTTAGCCTAAGGCTAGGGGAGTCCTAGCCTTAGCCTAAGCCTAGGGGTGCCCTAGCCTAAGGCTAGGGGAGCCCTAACCTAAGGCTAGGGAGCCATAGCCTTAGCCTAAGCCTAGGGGAGCCCTAGACTTAGCCTAAGACTAAAGGTCCCCTAGCATAAGGCTAGGGGAGCGCTAGCCTTAGCCTAAGCCTAGGGGTGCTCTATCCTAAGGTTAGGGGAGTCCTAACCTAAGGCTAGGGGAGCCATAGCCTAAGGCTAGGGTAGCCCTTGCCTTAACCTAAGCCTTGGGGTGCCCTAGCCTAAGGCTAGGGGAGCTTTCGCCTAAGGCTTAGGGAGCCCTAGCCTAAGGCTAGGGGAGCCCTAGCCTTAGCCTAAGCCTAGGGGTGCCCTAGCCTAAGGCTAGGGGAGCACTAGCCTAAGGCTACGGGAGCACTAGCCTAAGGCTAGGGGAGCACTAGCCTAAGGCTAGGGGAGCCCTATCCTTAGCCTAAGCCTAGGGGTGCCCTAGCCTAAGGCTAGGGGAGCCCTAGCCTAAGTCTCAGGGAGCCCTAGCCTTAGCCTAAGCCTAGGGGTGCCCTAGCCTAAGGCTAGGGGATCCCTAGCCTAAGTCTCAGGGAGCCCTAGCCTTAGCCTAAGCCTAGGAGAGCCCTAGCCTAAGGCTAGGTGAGCCGTAGCCTTAGCCTAAGCCTAGGGGTGCCCTAGCCTAAGGTTTGGGGAGCCCTAACCTAAGGCTACGGGTGGCCTAGCCTTAGCCTAAGCCTAGGGGTGCCCTAGCCTAAGGCTAGGGGAGCCCTAACCTAAGTCTAGGGGTGCGCTAGCCTTAGCCTAAGGCTAGGGGTGCCCTAGGCTAAAGCAAAGGGAGCACTTGCCTAAGGTTAGGGGAGCCCTAACCTTAGCCTAAGCCTAGGGGAGCCCTAGCCTAAGGCTTGGGGAGTCCTAGCCTAAGCCTAAGCCTAGGGGAGCCCTAGCCTAAGGCCAGGGGAGCCCTAGCCTAAGCCTAAGCCTAGGGGTGCCCTAGCCTAAAGCTAGGGGAGCCCTAGCCCATGGCTAGGGGAGGGCTAGCCTAAGCTAGGGGTGCCCTAGCCTAAGCCTAGGGGTGCACTAGCCTAAGGCTAGGGGAGCCCTAGCCTTAGCCTAAGCCTAGGGGTGTCCTAGCCTAAGGCTAGGGGAGCACTAGCCTAAGGCAAGGGGAGCGCTAGCCTAAGCCTAGGGGTGCCCTAGCCTAAGGCTAGGGGAGCCCTAACCTAGCCTAAGCCTAGGGGTGTCCTAGCCTAAGGCTAGGGGAGCACTAGCCTAAGCCTAGGGGAGCCCTAGCCTTAGCCTAAGCCTAGGGGTGTCCTAGCCTAAGGCTAGGGGAGCACTAGCCTTAGCCTAGGGGAGCCCTAGCCTTAGCCTAAGCCTATGGGTGCCCTAGCCTAATGTTAGGGGAACACTAGCCTAAGGCTAGGGGAGCCATATCCTAAGGTTCGGAGAGGCCTAGCCTAAGGCTCGGGGAGCCCTAGCCTTAGCCTAAGCCTAGGGGTGCCCTAACCTAAGCCTAGGGGAGCCCTTCCCTAAGGCAAGGGGAGCCCTAGCCTTAGCCTAAGCCTAGGGGTGCCCTAGCCTAAGGCTAAAGGAGCCCTAGACATAGGCTAAGCCTAGGGGTGCCCTAGCCTAAGGCAAGCGGAGCCCTAGCCTTAGCCTAAGCCTAAAAGTGCCCTAGCCTAAGGCTAGGGGAGCGCTAGCCTTAGCCCAAGCCTAGGGGTGCCCTAACCTAAGGCTAGGGGAGCCCTAGCCTAAGGCTAGGGTAGCCCTGGCCTAAGGCTAGGGGAGCCCTAGCCTTAGCCTAAGCCTAGGGAGGCCCTAGCCTAAGGCTAGGGGAGCCCTAACCTAAGGCTAGGGGTGACCTAGCCTTAGCCAAAGCCTAGGGGTGACCTAGCCTAAGGCTAGGGGAGCCCTAGCCTAAGCCTAAGCCTAAAGGTGCCCTAGCATAAGGCTAGAGGAGCGCTAGCCTTAGCCGAAGACTACGGGTGCCCAAACCTAAGGCTAGGGGAGCCCTAGCATAAGGCTAGGGGAGCCCTAGCCTTAGCCTAAGCCTAGGTGTGCCCTAACGTAAGGCTATGGAGCCCTAGCCTAAAGCTAGGGAGCCCTAGCCTTAGCCTAAGCCTAGGGGTGACTTAGCCTAAGGCTAGGGGAGCCCTAACCTAAGGCTAGGGGTGCCCTAGCCTTAGCCTAAGCCTAGGGGTGCCCTAGCCTAAGGCTAGGGGAGAACTAGCCTTAGCCTAAGCCTAGGGGTGCCCTAGCCTAAGGCTAGGGGAGCGCTAGCTTAACCTAAGCCTAGGGGTGCCCTAACCTAAGGCTAGGGGAGCCCAAGCCTTAGCCTAAGCCTAGTGGTGCCCTAGTCTAAGGCTAGGGGAGCACTAGCGTAAGGCTAGGGGAGCCCTACCCTTAGCCTAAGCCTAGGGGAGCCCTAGCCCAAGGCAAGGGGAGCCCTAGCCTAAGGCTAGGGGAGCCCTATCCTTAGCCTAAGCCTAGGGGTGCCCTAGCCTAAGGCTAGGGGAACACTAGCGTAAGACTAGGGGAGCCCTAGCCTTAGCCTAAGCCTAGGGGTGCCCTAGCCTAAGGTTAGGGGAACACTAGCCTAAAGCTAGGTGAGCCATAGCCTAAGGTTCGGGGAGCCCTAGCCTAAGGCTCGGGAAGCCCTAGCCTAAGCCTAGGGGTGCCCTTACCTAGCTCTAGAGGAGCGCTAGCCCAAGCCTAGGAGTGCCCTAGCGTAAGCTAATGGAGCCCAAACCTAAGGCTAGGGGAGCCCTAGCCTTAGCCTAAACCTAGGGGTTTCCTAGCATAATGCTAGGGGAGCCCTAGCCTAAGGCTAGGGGAGTCCTAGCCTTAGCCTAAGCGTAGGGGTGCCCTAGCCTAAGGCTAGGGGAGCCCTAATCTAAGGCTAGGGAGCCGTAGCCTTAGCCTAAGCCTAGGGGAGACCTAGATTTAGCATAAGACTAAAGGTGCCCTAGCATAAGGCTAGGGGAGCGCTAGCCTTAGCCTAAGCCTAGGGGTGCCCTATCCTAAGGTTAGGGGAGCCATACCCTAAGGCTAGGGGAGCCATAGCCTAAGGCTAGGGGAGCCCTTGCCTTAACCTAAGCCTAGGGTTGCCCTAGCCTAAGGCTAGGGGAGCCCTAACCTAAGGCTTTGGGAGCCCTAGCCTAAGGCTAGGGGAGCCCTAGCCTTAGCCTAAGCCTAACAGTGCCGTAGCTTAAGGCTAGGGGAGCGTTACCCTTAGCCTAAGCCTAGGGGTGCCCTAACCTAAGGCTAGGGGAGCCCTAGCGTAAGGCTAGGGGAGCCCTAGCCTTAGCCTAATCCTAGCAGTGCCCTATCCTAAGGCTAGGGGAGCACTAGCCTAAGGCTAGGGGAGCCCTAGCCTTAGCCTAAGCCTAGGGGTGCTCTAGCCTAAGGTTAGGGGAACACTAGCCTAAGGCTCGGGGAGCCCTAGCCTAAGCCTAGGGGTGCCCTTACCTAACGCTAGGGGAACGCTAGCCTAAGCCAAGGAGTGCACTAGCTTAAAGCTAAGAGAGCCCTAGCCTAAGGCTAGGGGAGCCCTAGCCTTAGCCTAAACCTAGGGATGCCCTAGCCTAAGGCTAGGGGAGCCCTAGGCTTAGCCTAAGCCTAGGGGAGCCCTAGCCTAAGGCTAAGGGAGCCCTAGCCTAAGGCTAGGGGTGTCCTAGCCTAGCCTAAACCTAGGAGTGCCCTAGTATAAGGATAGGGGTGACCTAGCCTTAGCCAAAGCCTTGGGGTGCCCTAGCCTATGGCTAGGGGAGCCCTAGCCTTAGCCTAAGCCTAGGGGTGCCCTAGCCTAAGGCTAGGGGAGCTTTAGCCTTAGCCTAAGCCTAGGGTTACCCTAACCTAACCTAGGGGAGCCCTAGCGTAAGGCTAGAGAGCCCTAGCCTTAGCCTAAGCCTAGCGGTGCCCTAGCCTGAGGCTAGGGGAGCCCTAGCCTTAGCCTAAGCCTAGGGGTGCTCTAGCTTAAGGTTAGGGGAACACTAGCCTAAGGCTCGGGGAGCCCTTACCTAAGCCTAGGGGTGCCCTTACCAAACGTTGGCGGAGTGCTAGCCTACGCTTAGGAGTGCCCTAGCCTAAGGCTAGGGGACCCCTAGCTTAAGGCTAGCGGTGCCCTAGCCTAAGGCCAGGGGAGCACTAGCCTAAGGCTAAGGGAGCCCTAGCCTTAGCCTAAGCTTAGGGGAGCCCTCGCCTAAGGCTAAGGGAGCCCTAACCTAAGGCTAGGGGAGCCCTAGCATAGCCTAAACGTAGGGGTGCCCTAGACTAAGGCTAGGGGAGCCCTAGCCTTAGCCAAAGCCTTGGGGTGCCCTAGCCTATGGCTAGGGGATCCCTAGCTTTAGCCTAAGCCTAGGGGTGCCCCAGCCTAAGGCTAGGGGAGCCCTAGCCTAAGGCTAGCGGAGCCGTAGCCTAAAGCTAGGGGAGCCCTAGCCTAAGGCTAGGTGTGCCCTAGCATAAGGTTAGGGGAGCCCTAGCATAAGGCTAGGGGAGCCCTAGCCTAAGTCTAGGGGAGTCCTAGACTTAGCCTAAGCCTAGGGGTGCCCTAGCCTAAGTCTAGGGGAGCCCTAACATAAGGCTAGGGGAGACCTAGCCTTAGCCTAGGGGAGCCCTAGCCTAAGGCTAGGGGAGCCCTAGCCTTAGCCTAAGCCTAGGGGAGCCCTAGCCTTAGCCTAAGCCTAGGGGTGCCCTAGCCTAAGGCTAGGGGAGCCCTAACCTAAGGCTAGGGGAGCCATAGCCTTAGCCTAAGCCTAGGGGTGCCCTAGCCTAAGTCTAGGGGAGCCCTAGCCTTAGCCTAAGCCTAGGGGTGCCCTAGCCTAAGTCTAGGGGAGCCCTAACCTAAGGCTAGGGGAGCCCTAGCCTTAGCCTAAGCCTAGGGGAGCCCTAGCCGAAGCCTAGGGGAGCCCTAGCCTAAGGCTAGGGGAGCCCTAGCCTTAGCCTAAGCCTAGGGGTGCCCTAGCCTAAGGCTAGGGGAGCCCTAACCTAAGGCTAGGGGAGCCATAGCCTTAGCCTAAGCCTAGGGGTGCCCTAGCCTAAGTCTAGGGGAGCCCTAGCCTTAGCCTAAGCCTAGGGGTGCCCTAGCCTAAGTCTAGGGGAGCCCTAACCTAAGGCTAGGGGAGACCTAGCCTTAGCCTAGGGAGCCGTAGCCTAAGGCTAGGGGAGCTCTAGCCTAAGGCTAGGGGTGCCCTAGCCTAAGGCTAGAGGAGCCCTAGCCTAAGGCTAGGGGAGCCCTAGCCTTAGTCTAAGCCTAGGGGTGCCCTAGCCTAAGTCTAGGGGAGCCCTAGCCTTAGCCTAAGCCTAGGGGTGCCCTAGCCTAAGGCTAGGGGAGCCCTAGCCTTAGCCTAAGCCTAAAAGTACCCTAGTCTAAGGCTAGGGGAGCGCTAGCCTTAGGCTAAGTAAAGGGGTTCCCTAACCTAAGGCTAGAAAAGCCTTAGCCTAAGGCTACGGGAGCTCTAACCTAAGGCTAGGGGAGCACTAGCCTTAGCCTAAGACTAGGGGAGCCCTAGCCAAAGGCTAGGGGAGCTCTAGACTTAGCCTAAGATTAGGGATGCCCTAGCCTAAAGCTAGGGGAGCCCTATCCTTAGCCTAAGCCTAGGGGTGCCCTAACGTAAGGCTAGGGGAGCCATAGCCTAAGGCTTAGGGAGCGCTAGCCTAAGCCTAGGGGAGCCCTAGCCTAAGGCTACGGGAGCCCTAACCTAAGTCTAGGGATGCACTAACCTTAGCCTAAGCCTAGGGGTGCCCTAGCCTAAGGCTAAGGGAGCCCTAGCCTTAGCCTAAGCCTATGTGTGCCCTAGCCTAATGTTAGGGCAGCCCTAACCTAAGCCTAGGGGTGCCCTAGCCTAAGGCTAGGGGAGCCCTAGCGTAAGGCTATTGGAGCCCTAGCCTAAGCCTAGGGGTGCCCTAGCCTAAGGCTAGCGGAGCCCTAGCCTTAGCCTAAGCCTAGGGGTCCCCTAGCCTAAGGCTAGGGGAGCCCTAGTCTAAGGCTAGGGGAGCGCTAGCCTAAGCCTAGGGGAGCCCTAACCTAAGGCTAGGTGTGCCCTAGCCTAAGGTTAGGGGAGCCCTAGCATAAGGCTAGGGAGCCCTAGCCTAAGTCTAAGGGAGTCCTAGATTTAGCCTAATTCTAGGGGTGCCCTAGTCTAGGCTAGGGGAGCCCTAACCTAAGGCTAGGGGAGCCCTAGCCTAAGCCTAAGCCTAGGGGTGCCCTAGCCTAAGGCTAGGGGAGCCCTAGCATTACCCTAAGCCTAACAGTGCCATAGCCTAAGACTAGGGGAGCGCTAGCCTTAGCCTAAGCCTAGGGGTCCCCTTACCTAAGGCTAGGGAGCCCTAGCCTTAGCCTAAGCCTAGGGGTGCCCTAGCCTGTCTAGGGGAGCCCTAGCCTTAGCCTAAGCCTAGGGGTGCCCTAGCCTAAGGCTAGGGGAGCCCTAGCCTTAGCCTAAGCTTAAAAGTGCCCTAGCCTAAGTCTAGGGGAGCCCTAGCCTTAGCCTAAGCCTAGGGGTGCCCTAGCCTAAGGCTAGGGAGCCCTAGCCTTAGCCTAAGCCTAGGGGTGCCCTAGCCTAAGTCTAGGGGAGCCCTAGCCTTAGCCTAAGCCTAGGGGTGCCCTAGCCTAAGGCTAGGGGAGCCCTAGCCTTAGCCTAAGCCTAACAGTGCCCTAACCTAAGGCTAGGGGAGCGCTAGCCTTAGGCTAAGTAATGGAGTTCCCTAACTTAAGGCTAGAAAAGCCCTAGCCTAAGGCTAGGGGAGCCCTAGCCTAAGCCTAAGCCTAGGGGTGCCATAGTCTAAGTCTAGGGGAGCCCTAACCTAAGGCTAGGGGAGACCTAGCCTTAGCCTAGGGGAGCCCTAGCCTAAGCCTAGGGGAGCCCTAGCCTAAGCCTAGGGGAGCCCTAGCCTAAGGCTAGGGGAGCCCTAGCCTAAGCCAAGGGAGCCCTAGGCTTAGCCTAAGCCAAGGGGTGCCCTAGCCTAAGGCTAGGGGAGCCCTAACCTAAGGCTAGGGGTGCCCTAACCTTAGCCTAAGCCTAGGGGTACCCTAGCCTAAGGCTAGGGGAGCCCTAGCCTTAGCCTAAGCCTAGGGGTGCTTTAGCCTTAGGCTAGGGGAGCTCTAGCCTAAGGCTAGGGGAGCCCTACCTAAGCCTAGGGGTGCCCTAGCCTAAGGCTACGGGAGCCCTAGCCTTAGCCTAAACTTAGGGGTGCCCTAGCCTAAGGCTAGGGGAGTCCTAGCCTTAGCCTAAGCCTAGGGGTGCCCTAGCCTAAGGCTAGAGGAGCCCTAGCCTAAGTCTAGGGGAGCCCTAGCCTTAGCCTAAGCCTAGGGGTGCCCTAACGTAAGGCTAGGGGAGCCATAGCCTAAGGCTTGGGGAGCGCTAGCCTTAGCCTAAGCCTAGGGGTGCCCTAACGTAAGGCTAGGGGATCCCTAGCCTAAGGCTAGGGGAGCGCTAGCCTTAGCCTAAGCCTAGGGGTGCCCGAAACTCAGGCTAGGGGAGCCCTAGCCTTAGCCTCAGCCTAGGGGTTCCCTAGCCGAAGGCTAGGGGAGCCATAGCCTAAGGCTTGGGGAGCGCTAGCCTAAGCCTAGGGGAGCTCTAGCCTAAGGCTACGGGAGCCCTAACCTAAGTCTAGGGGTGCACTAACCTTAGCCTAAGCCTAGGGGCACCCTAGCCTAAGGCTAGGGGAGCCCTAGCCTTAGCCTAAGCGTAGGTGTGCCCTAGCTTAAGGTTAGGGGAGCCCTCGCCTAAGGCTAGGGGAGCCCTAACCTAAGCCTAGGGGTGCCCTAGCCTAAGGCTAGGGGAGCCCTACCCTAAGGCTATTGGAGCCCTAGCCTTAGGCTAAGCCTAGGGGTGCCCTAGCCTAAGGCTAGGGGAGCCTTAGCCTAAGTCTTAGGGAGCCCTAGCCTTAGCCTAAGCCTAGGGGAGCCCTAGCCTTAGACTAAGCCTAGGGGTGCCCTAGACTAAGGCTAGGGGAGCCCTAACCTAAGGATAGGGGTGCCCTAACCTTAGCCTAAGCCTAGGGGTGCCCTAGCCTAAGGCTAGGGTAGCCGTAGCCTTAGCCTAAGCCTAGTGGTGCCCTAGCCTAAGGCTAGGGGAGTTCTAGCCTAAGGCTAGGGTGCCCTAGCCTAAGCCTAGGGGTGCCCTAGCCTAAGGCTAGGGGAGCCCTAGCCTTAGCCTAAGCCTATGGTGCCCAGTCTAAGGCTAGGGGAGCCCTAGCCTTAGCCTAAGCCTAGGGGTGCCCTAGCCTAAGGCTAGAGGAGCACTAGCCTAAGGCTAGTGGAGCCCTAGCCTTAGCCTAAGCCTAGGGTTGTCCTAGCCTAAGGCTAGGGGAGCCCTAGCCTTAGCCTAAGCCTAGGGGAGCCCTAGCCTTAGCCTAAGCCTAAAAGTGCCCTAGCCTAAGGCTAGGGGAGCGCTAGCCTTAGGCTAAGCAAAGGGGTGCCCTAACCTAAGGCTAGAAAAGCCCTAGCCTAAGGCTAGGGGAGCCCTAGCCTAAGGCTCGGGGAGCCCTAACCTAAGACTAGGGGTGCCCTAGCCTAAGGCTAGGGGAGCCTTAGTCTAACACTTGGGGAGCGCTAGCCTAAGCCTAGGGGAGCCCTAGCCTAAGGCTACGGGAACCCTAACCTAAGGCTAGGGGTGCCTTAACCTTAGCCTAAGCCTAGGGGGGCCCTAGCCTAAGGCTATGGGAGCCCCAGCCTTAGCCTAAGCCTAGGTGTGCCCTAGCCTAAGGTTTGGGGAGCCCTAGCCTAAGGCTAGGGGAGCCCTAACCAAAGCCTAGGGGTGCCCTAGCCTAAGGCTAGGGGAGCCCAAGCCTAAGGCTAGGGGAGCCCTAGCCTTAGCCTAAGCCTAGGGGTGCCCTAGCCTAAGACTAGGGGAGCCCTAGCCTTAGCCTAAGCCTAGGGGTGCCCTAGCCTAAGGCTAGGGGAGCCCTAGCCTAAGGCTAGGGGAGCCCTAGCCTAAGCCTAGGGGAGCCCTAGCCTAAGGCTAGGTGTGCCCTAGCCTAAGGTTAGGGGAGCCCTAGCATAAGGCTAGGGGAGCCCTAACCTATGTCTAAGGGAGTCCTAGATTTAGCCTAATCCTAGGGGTGCCCTATCCTAGGCTAGGGGAGCCCTAACCTAAGGCTAGGGGAGCCCTAGCCTTAGTCTAAGCCTAGGGGGTGCCCTAGCCTAAGGCTAGGGGACCCCTAACCTTAAGCTAGAGGAGCCCTAGCCTTAGCCTAAGCCTAGGGGTGCCCTAGCCTAAGGCTAGGGGAGCCCTAGCCTTAGCCTATGCCTAACAGTGCCGTAGCCTAAGGCTAGGGGAGCGCTAGCCTTAGCCTAAGCCTAGGGGTGCCCTAACCTAAGGCTAGGGGAGGCCTAGCCTAAGGCTAGGGGAGCCCTAGACTTAGCCTAAGCCTAGGGGTGCCCTAACCTAAGGCTAGGGGAGCCCTAACCTAAGGCTAGGGAGCCCTAGCCTTAGCCTAAGCCTAGGGGTGGCCTAGCCTAAGGCTAGGGGAGCCCTAGCCCAAGGCTAGTGGAGCACTAGCCTAAGGCTAGAGGAGCCCTAGCCTTAGCCTAAGCCTAGAGGTGCCCTATCCTAAGGCTAGGGGAGCACTAGCCTAAGGCTAGGGGAGCCCTAGCCTTTGCCTAAGCCTAGGTGTGCTCTAGCCTAAGGTTAGGGGAACAATAGTCTAAGGCTAGGGGAGCCATAGCCTAAGTTTCGGGGATCCCTAGCCTAAGGCTACGGTAACCCTAGCCTAAGCCTAGGAGGGCCCTAGCCTTAGCCTAAGCTTAGGGGTGCCCTAGCCTAAGTCTAGGGGAGCCCTAGCCTTAGCCTAAGCCAAGGGGTGCCCTAGCCTAAGGCTAGAGGAGCGCTAGCCTTAGGCTAAGTAAAGGGGTTCCCTAACCTAAGGCTAGAAAAGTCTTAGCCTAAGGCTACGGGAGCTCTGACCTAAGGCTAGGGGAGCACTAGCCTTAGCCAAAGCCTAGGGGAGCCCTAGCCAAAGGCTAGGGGAGCTCTAGACTTAGCCTAAGACTAGGGATGCCCTAGCCTAAAGCTAGGGGAGCCCTAGCCTTAGCCTAAGCCTAGGGGTGCCATAACGTAAGGCTAGGCGATCCCTAGCCTAAGGCTAGGGGAGCGCTAGCCTTAGCCTAAGCCTAGGGGTGCCCGAAACTCAGGCTAGGGGAGCCCTAGCCTTAGCCTAAGCCTAGGGGTTCCCTAGCCGAAGCCTAGGGGAGCCATAGCCTAAGGCTTGGGGAGCGCTAGCCTAAGCCTAGGGGAGCCCTAGCCTAAGGCTACGGGAGCCCAAACCTAAGTCTAGGGGTGCACTAACCTTAGCCTAAGCCTAGGGGTGCCCTAGCCTAAGGCTAGGGGAGCCCTAGCCTTAGCCTAAGCCTAGGTGTGCCCTAGCCTAAGGTTAGGGGTGCCCTAGCCTAAGGCTAGGGGAGCCCTAGCCTAAGGCTATTGGAGCCCTAGCCTTAGGCTAAGCCTAGGGGTGCCCTAGCCTAAGGCTAGGGGAGCCTTAGCCTAAGTCTTAGGGATCCCTAGCCTTAGCCTAAGCCTAGGGGAGCCCTAGCCTTAGCCTAAGCCTAGGGGTGCCCTAGCCTAAGGCTAGGGGAGCCCTAACCTAAGGATAGGGGTGCCCTAACCTTAGCCTAAGCCTAGGGGTGCCCTTGCCTTAGGCTAAACCTAGAGGAGCCCTAGCCTTAGCCAAAGCCTTGGGGAGCCCTAGCCTAAGGCTAGGGGAGCACTAGCCTTTGCCTAAGCCTAGGGGTGCCCTAGCCTAAGGCTAGGGGAGCCCTAACCTAAGGCTAGGGGTGCCCTAACCTTAGCCAAAGCCTAGGGGTGCCCTAGCCTAAGGCTAGGGGAGCCCTAGCCTTAGCCTAAGCCTAGGGGTGCCCTAGCCTAAGGCTAGGGGAGCTCTAGCCTAAGGCTAGGGGAGCCCTACCTAAGCCTAGGGGTGCCCTAGCCTAAGGTTAGGTGAGCCCTAGCCTTAGGCTAGGGGAGCCCTAGCCTAAGGCTAGGGGAGCCCTAGCCTTAGCCTAAACTTAGGGGTGCCCTAGCCTAAGGCTAGGGGAGTCCTAGCCTTAGCCTAAGCCTAGGGGTGCCCTAGCCTAAGCCTAGAGGAGCCCTAGCCTAAGTCTAGGGGAGCCCTAGCCTTAGCCTAAGCTTAGGGGTGCCCTAGCCTAAGTCTAGGGGAGCCCTAGCCTTAGCCTAAGCCTAGGGGTGCCCGAGCCTAAGGCTAGAGGAGCGCTAGCCTTAGGCTAAGTAAAGGGGTTCCCTAACCTAAGGCTAGAAAAGTCTTAGCCTAAGGCTACGGGAGCTCTGACCTAAGGCTAGGGGAGCACTAGCCTTAGCCAAAGCCTAGGGGAGCCCTAGCCAAAGGCTAGGGGAGCTCTAGACTTAGCCTAAGACTAGGGATGCCCTAGCCTAAAGCTAGGGGAGCCCTAGCCTTAGCCTAAGCCTAGGGGTGCCATAACGTAAGGCTAGGGGATCCCTAGCCTAAGGCTAGGGGAGCGCTAGCCTTAGCTTAAGCCTAGGGGTGCCCGAAACTCAGGCTAGGGGAGCCCTAGCCTTAGCTTAAGCCTAGGGGTTCCCTAGCCGAAGCCTAGGGGAGCCATAGCCTAAGGCTTGGGGAGCGTTAGCCTAAGCCTAGGGGAGCCCTAGCCTAAGGCTACGGGAGCCGTAACCTAAGTCTAGGGGTGCACTAACCTTAGCCTAAGCCTAGGGGTGCCCTAGCCTAAGGCTAGCGGAGCCCTAGTCTTAGCCTAAGCCTAGGTGTGCCCTAGCCTAAGGTTAGGGGTGCCCTAGCCTAAGGCTAGGGGAGCCCTAGCCTAAGGCTATTGGAGCCCTAGCCTTAGGCTAAGCCTAGGGGTGCCCTAGCCTAAGGCTAGGGGAGCCTTAGCCTAAGTCTTAGGGAGCCCTAGCCTTAGACTAAGCCTAGGGGAGCCCTAGCCTTAGCCTAAGCCTAGGGGTGCCCTAGCCTAAGTCTAGGGGAGCCCTAGCCTTAGCCTAAGCCTAGGGGTGCCCTAGCCTAAGGATAGGGGAGCCCTAGCCTTAGCCTAAGCCTAAAAGTGCCCTAACCTAAGGCTAGGGGAGCGCTAGCCTTAGGCTAAGTAATGGAGTTCCCTAACTTAAGGCTAGAAAAGCCCTAGCCTAAGGCTAGGGTGCCCTAGCCTAAGCCTAAGCCTAGGGGTGCCATAGTCTAAGTCTAGGGGAGCCCTAACCTAAGGCTAGGGGAGACCTAGCCTTAGCCTAGGGGAGCCCTAGCCTAAGGCTAGGGGAGCCCTAGCCTTAGCCTAAGCCTAGGGGAGCCCTAGCCTAAGCCTAGGGGAGCCCTAGCCTAAGGCTAGGGGAGCCCTAGCCTAAGCCTAGGGGAGCCCTAGGCTTAGCCTAAGCCAAGGGGTGCCCTAGCCTAAGGCTATGGGAGCCCTAACCTAAGGCTAGGGGTGCCCTAACCTTAGCCTAAGCCTAGGGGTACCCTAGCCTAAGGCTAGGGGAGCCCTAGCCTTAGCCTAAGCCTAGGGGTGCCCTAGCCTTAGGCTAGGGGAGCTCTAGCCTAAGGCTAGGGGAGCCCTACCTAAGCTTAGGGGTGCCCTAGCCTAAGGCTACGGGAGCCCTAGCCTTAGCCTAAACTTAGGGGTGCCCTAGCCTAAGGCTAGGGGAGTCCTAGCCTTAGCCTAAGCCTAGGGGTGCCCTAGCCTAAGGCTAGAGGAGCCCTAGCCTAAGTCTAGGGGAGCCCTAGCCTTAGCCTAAGCCTAGGGGTGCCCTAGCCTAAGTCTAGGGGAGCCCTAGCCTAAGCCTAAGCCTAGGGGTGCCCTAGCCTAAGGCTAGGGGAGCGCTAGCCTCAGGCTAAGTAAAGGGGTTCCCTAACCTAAGGCTAGAAAAGTCTTAGCCTAAGGCTACGGGAGCTCTGACCTAAGGCTAGGGGAACACTAGCCTTAGCCTAAGCCTAGGTGAGCCCTAGCCAAAGGCTAGGGGAGCTCTAGACTTAGCCTAAGACTAGGGATGCCCTAGCCTAAAGCTAGGGGAGCCCTAGCCTTAGCCTAAGCCTAGGGGTGCCCTAACGTAAGGCTAGGGGAGCCATAGCCTAAGGCTTGGGGAGCGCTAGCCTTAGCCTAAGCCTAGGGGTGCCCTAACGTAAGGCTAGGGGATCCCTAGCCTAAGGCTTGGGGAGCGCTAGCCTTAGCCTAAGCCTAGGGGTGCCCGAAACTCAGGCTAGGGGAGCCCTAGCCTTAGCCTCAGCCTAGGGGTTCCCTAGCCGAAGGCTAGGGGAGCCATAGCCTAAGGCTTGGGGAGCGCTAGCCTAAGCCTAGGGGAGCTCTAGCCTAAGGCTACGGGAGCCCTAACCTAAGTCTAGGGGTGCACTAACCTTAGCCTAAGCCTAGGGGCGCCCTAGCCTAAGGCTAGGGGAGCCCTAGCCTTAGCCTAAGCCTAGGTGTGCCCTAGCTTAAGGTTAGGGGAGCCCTCGCCTAAGGCTAGGGGAGCCCTAACCTAAGCCTAGGGTTGCCCTACCCTAAGGCTATTGGAGCCCTAGCCTTAGGCTAAGCCTAGGGGTGCCCTAGCCTAAGGCTAGGGGAGCCTTAGACTAAGTCTTAGGGAGCCCTAGCCTTAGCCTAAGCCTAGGGGAGCCCTAGCCTTAGACTAAGCCTAGGGGTGCCCTAGACTAAGGCTAGGGGAGCCCTAACCTAAGGATAGGGGTGCCCTAACCTTAGCCTAAGCCTAGGGGTGCCCTAGCCTAAGGCTAGGGTAGCCGTAGCCTTAGCCTAAGCCTAGTGGTGCCCTAGCCTAAGGCTAGGGGAGTTCTAGCCTAAGGCTAGGGGAGCCCTAGCCTAAGCCTAGGGGTGCGCTAGCCTAAGGCTAGGGGAGCCCTAGCCTTAGCCTAAGCCTAGGGGTGCCCAGCCTAAGGCTAGGGGAGCCCTAGCCTTAGCCTAAGCCTAGGGGTGCCCTAGCCTAAGGCTAGAGGAGCACTACCCTAAGGCTAGTGGAGCCCTAGCCTTAGCCTAAGCCTAGGGGAGCCCTAGCCTTAGCCTAAGCCTAAAAGTGCCCTAGCCTAAGGCTAGGGGAGCGCTAGCCTTAGGCTAAGCAAAGGGGTGCCTTAACCTAAGGCTAGAAAAGCCCTAGCCTAAGGCAAGGGGAGCCCTAGCCCAAGGCTAGTGGAGCACTAGCCTAAGGCTAGAGGAGCCCTAGCCTTAGCCTAAGCCTAGAGGTGCCCTATCCTAAGGCTAGGGGAGCACTAGCCTAAGGCTAGGGGAGCCCTAGCCTTTGCCTAAGCCTAGGTGTGCTCTAGCCTAAGGTTAGGGGAACAATAGTCTAAGGCTAGGGGAGCCATAGCCTAAGTTTCGGGGATCCCTAGCCTAAGGCTACGGTAACCCTAGCCTAAGCCTAGGAGGGCCCTAGACTAAGGCTAGGGGAGCCCTAGCTTAAGGCTAGCGGTGCCCTAGCCTAAGGCCAGGGGAGCACTAGCCTAAGGCTAGGGGAGTCCTAGCCTAAACTAGGGGAGCCCTAACCTAAGGCTAAGGGAGCCCTAGCCTTAGCCTAAGCATAGGGGTGCCCTAGCCTAAGGATAGGGGAGCTCTAGCCTTAGCCTAAGCCTAAAAGTGCCCTAGCCTAAGGCTAGGGGAGCGCTAGCCTTAGGCTAAGCAAAGGGGTGCCCTAACCTAAGGCTAGAAAAGCCCTAGCCTAGGGCTTGGGGAGCCCTAGCCTTAGCCTAAGCCTAGGTGTGCCCTAGCCTAAGGTTAGGGGAGCCCTCGCCTAAGGCTAGGGGAGCCCTAACCTAAGCCTAGGGGTGCCCTAGCCTAAGCCTAGAGGAGCCCTAGCCTAAGTCTAGGGGAGCCCTAGCCTTAGCCTAAGCTTAGGGGTGCCCTAGCCTAAGTCTAGGGGAGCCCTAGCCTTAGCCTAAGCCTAGGGGTGCCCGAGCCTAAGGCTAGAGGAGCGCTAGCCTTAGGCTAAGTAAAGGGGTTCCCTAACCTAAGGCTAGAAAAGTCTTAGCCTAAGGCTACGGGAGCTCTGACCTAAGGCTAGGGGAGCACTAGCCTTAGCCAAAGCCTAGGGGAGCCCTAGCCAAAGGCTAGGGGAGCTCTAGACTTAGCCTAAGACTAGGGATGCCCTAGCCTAAAGCTAGGGGAGCCCTAGCCTTAGCCTAAGCCTAGGGGTGCCATAACGTAAGGCTAGGGGATCCCTAGCCTAAGGCTAGGGGAGCGCTAGCCTTAGCCTAAGCCTAGGGGTGCCCGAAACTCAGGCTAGGGGAGCCCTAGCCTTAGCTTAAGCCTAGGGGTTCCCTAGCCGAAGCCTAGGGGAGCCATAGCTTAAGGCTTGGGGAGCGTTAGCCTAAGCCTAGGGGAGCCCTAGCCTAAGGCTACGGGAGCCGTAACCTAAGTCTAGGGGTGCACTAACCTTAGCCTAAGCCTAGGGGTGCCCTAGCCTAAGGCTAGGGGAGCCCTAGTCTTAGCCTAAGCCTAGGTGTGCCCTAGCCTAAGGTTAGGGGTGCCCTAGCCTAAGGCTAGGGGAGCCCTAGCCTAAGGCTATTGGAGCCCTAGCCTTAGGCTAAGCCTAGGGGTGCCCTAGCCTAAGGCTAGGGGAGCCTTAGCCTAAGTCTTAGGGAGCCCTAGCCTTAGACTAAGCCTAGGGGAGCCCTAGCCTTAGCCTAAGCCTAGGGGTGCCCTAGCCTAAGTCTAGGGGAGCCCTAGCCTTAGCCTAAGCCTAGGGGTGCCCTAGCCTAAGGATAGGGGAGCCCTAGCCTTAGCCTAAGCCTAAAAGTGCCCTAACCTAAGGCTAGGGGAGCGCTAGCCTTAGGCTAAGTAATGGAGTTCCCTAACTTAAGGCTAGAAAAGCCCTAGCCTAAGGCTAGGGTGCCCTAGCCTAAGCCTAAGCCTAGGGGTGCCATAGTCTAAGTCTAGGGGAGCCCTAACCTAAGGCTAGGGGAGACCTAGCCTTAGCCTAGGGGAGCCCTAGCCTAAGGCTAGGGGAGCCCTAGCCTTAGCCTAAGCCTAGGGGAGCCCTAGCCTAAGCCTAGGGGAGCCCTAGCCTAAGGCTAGGGGAGCCCTAGCCTAAGCCTAGGGGAGCCCTAGGCTTAGCCTAAGCCAAGGGGTGCCCTAGCCTAAGGCTATGGGAGCCCTAACCTAAGGCTAGGGGTGCCCTAACCTTAGCCTAAGCCTAGGGGTACCCTAGCCTAAGGCTAGGGGAGCCCTAGCCTTAGCCTAAGCCTAGGGGTGCCCTAGCCTTAGGCTAGGGGAGCCCTAGCCCAAGGCTAGTGGAGCACTAGCCTAAGGCTAGAGGAGCCCTAGCCTTAGCCAAGCCTAGAGGTGCCCTATCCTAAGGCTAGGGGAGCACTAGCCTAAGGCTAGGGGAGCCCTAGCCTTTGCCTAAGCCTAGGTGTGCTCTAGCCTAAGGTTAGGGGAACAGTAGTCTAAGGCTTTGGGAGCCATAGCCTAAGTTTCGGGGATCCCTAGCCTAAGGCTATGGTAGCCCTAGCCTAAACTAGGGGTGCCCTTACCTAACGCTAGGGGAGCGCTAGCCTAAGCCTAGGAGGGCCCTAGCCTAAGACTAGGGGAGCGCTAGCCTTAGCCTAAGCCTAGGAGTGCCCTAGCCTAAGGCTAGGGGAGCCCTAGCCTAAGGCTAGGGGAGCGCTAGCCTAAGCCTAGGGGAGCCCTAGCCTAAGGCTAGGTGTGCCCTAGCCTAAGGTTAGGGGAGCCCTAGCATAAGGCTAGGGGAGCCCTAGCCTAAGTCTAAGGGAGTCCTAGATTTAGCCTAATCCTAGGGGTGCCCTAGCCTAGGCTAGGGGAGCCCTAACCTAAGGCTAGGGGAGCCCTAGCCTTAGTCTAAGCCTAGGGGGTGCCCTAGCCTAAGGCTAGGGGAGCCCTAGCCTTAGCCTAAGCATAACAGTGCTGTAGCCTAAGGCTAGGGGAGCGCTAGCCTTAGCCTAAGCCTAGGGGTGCCCTAACCTAAGGCTAGGGGAGCCCTAGCCTAAGGCTAGGGGAGCGCTAGCTTAAGGCTAGGGGAGCCCTAGCCTTAGCCTAAGCCTAGGGGTGCCCTAGCCTAAGGCTAGGGGAGCCCTAACCTAAGGCTAGGGAGCCCTAGCCTTAGCCTAAGCCTAGGGGTGCCCTAGCCTAAGGCTAGGGGAGCCCTAGCCCAAGGCTAGTGGAGCACTAGCCTAAGGCTAGAGGAGCCCTAGCCTTAGCCAAAGCCTAGAGGTGCCCTAGCCTAAGGCTAGGGGAGCCTAACCTTAGCCTAAGCCTAGGTGTGCTCTAGCCTAAGGTTAGGGGAACAGTAGTCTAAGGCTAGGGGAGCCATAGCCTAAGTTTCGGGGATCCCTAGTCTAAGGCTCCGGTAGCCCTAGCCTAAGCCTAGGGGTGCCCTTACCTAACGCTAGGGGAGCGCTAGCCTAAGCCTAGGAGGGCCCTAGACTAAGGCTAGGGGAGCCCTAGCTTAAGGCTAGCGGTGCCCTAGCCAAAGGCCAGGGGAGCATTAGCCTAAGGCTAGGGGAGCCCTAGCCTTAGCCTAAGCCTAGGGGAGCCCTAGCCTAAACTAGGGGAGCCCTAGCCTTAGCCTAAGCCTAACAGTGCCGTAGCCTAAGGCTAGGGGAGCGCTAGCCTTTGCCCATGCCTAGGGGTGCCCTAACTTAAGGCTAGGGGAGCCCTAGCCTAAGGCTAGGGGAGCCCTAGCCTAAGGTTAGGGGAGCCCTAGCCTAAGGCTAGGGGAGCCCTAACCTAAGTCTAGGGGAGCCCTAGCCTTAGCCTAAGCCTAGGGGTGCCCTAGCCTAAGGCTAGGGGAGCCCTAGAGTTAGCCTAAGTCTAGGGGTGCCCTAGCCTAAGGCTAGGGGAGCCCTAGCCTTAGGCTAGGGTAGCCCTAGCCTTGGCCTAAGCTTAGGGGTGCTCTAGCCTAAGGTTAGGGGAAGACTAGCCTAAGGCTAGGGGAGCCATAGCCTAAGTTTCGGGGAGCCCTAGCCTAAGCCTAGGGGTGCCCTTACCTAACGCTAGGAGAGCGCTAGCCTAAGCCTAGGAGTGCCCTAGCCTAAGGCTAGGGGAGCCCTAGCTTAAGGCTAGTGGTGCCCAAGCCTAAGGCCAGGGGAGCACTAGCCTAAGGCTAGGGGAGCCCTAGCCTCAGTCCAGGGGAGCACTAGCCTAAGGCTAGGGGAGCCCTAGCCTTAGCCTAAACCTAGGGGTGCCCTAGCCGAATGCTAGGGGAGCCCTAGCCTTAGCCAAAGCCTTGGGGTGCCCTAGCCTATGGCTAGGGGAGCCCTAGCCTTAGCCTAAGCCTAGGGGTGCCCTAGCCTAAGGCTAGGGGAGCCCTATCCTAAGTCTAGGGGAGTCCTAGACTTAGCCTAAGCCTAGGGGTGCCCTAGTCTAAGGCTAGGGGTGCCCTTACCTAAGGCTAGGGATCCCTAGCCTTAGCCTAAGCCTAGGGGAGAACCTAGCCTAAGGCTAGGGGAGCCCAAGCCTAAGGCTAGGGGAGCCCTAGCCTTAGCCTAAGCCTAGGGGTGCCTTAGTCTAAGGCTAGGGGAGCCCTAGACTTAGCCTAAGCCTAGGGGTGCCCTAGCCTAAGACTAGGGGAGCCCTAGCCTTAGCTGAAGCCTAAAGGTGCCCTAGCATAAAGCTAGGGGAGCGCTAACCTTAGCATAACCCTAGGGGTGCCCTAACCTAAGGCTAGGGGAGCCCTAGCCTAAGGCTAGGGGATCCCTAGCCTTGGCCTAAGCCTAGGGGTGCCCTAATGTAAGGCTAGGGGAGCCCTAGCCTAAGGCTAGGGGAGCACTAGCCTTAGCCTAAGCCTAGGGATGCCCTTACCTAAGGCTAGGGGATCCTTAGCCTAAGGATAGGGGAGCCATAGCCTAAGGCTAGGGGAGGTCTTGCCTTAACCTAAGACTCGGGGTGCCCTAGCCTAAGGCTACGGGAGCCCTAGCCTTAGGCTAGTGGAGCCCTAGCCTTACCCTAAGCCTAGGGGTGCCCTAGCCTAAGGCTAGGGGAGCCCTAGCCTTACCCTAAGCCTAGGGGTGCCCTAGCCTAAGCTAGGGAGCACTAGCCTAAGGCTAGGGAAGCCCTAGCCTTAGCCTAAGCCTAGGGGTGCCCTAGCCTAGGCTATGGGAGCCTTAGCCTAAGGCTAGGGGAGCCCTAGCCTTAGCCTAAGCCTAGGGGTGCCCTAACGTAAGGCTAGGGGAGCCCTAGCCTAAGGCTAGGGGAGCGCGAGCCTTAGCCTAAGCCTAGGGGTTCCCTAGCCTAAGGCTAGGGGAGCCATAGCCTAAGGCTAAGGGAGCCCTAGCCTAAGGCTCGGGGAGCCCTAGCCTAAGCCTAGGGGTGCCCTAGCCTAAGGCTAGGGAACTCTATCCTAATCGTAGGGGTTCCGTAGCCTTGGTTAGAGTAGCCCTAACCTAAGGCTAGTGGAGCCCTATCCTTAGCCTAAGCCTAGGGGTGCCCTAGCCTAAGGCTAGGGGAGCTCTAGCCTAAGGCCAGGGGAGCCCTAACCTTAGCCTAAGCCTAGGGGTGCCCTAGCCTCAGGCTAGGGGAGCCCTAGCCTTAGCCTAAGCCTAGGGGTGTCCTCGCCAAAGGCTAGGGGATCCCTAACCTTAGCCTAAGTCTAGGGGTGCCATAGCCTAAAGTTAGGGGAGCCTAGCCTAAGGCTAGGGAAGCCCTAGCTTAAGGCTAGAGGAGCACTAGCCTAAGGCTACGGGAGCCCTAGCCTTAACCTAAACCTAGGGGTGCCCGAAGCTAAGGCTAGGGGATCCCTAGTCTTACCCTCAGCTTAGGGGTTCCCTAGCCTAAGGCTAGGGGAGCCATAGCCTAAGGCTAGGGGAGCCCTTGCCTTGGCCTAAGCCTAGGGGTGCCCTAGCCTAAGGCTATGGGAGCCCTAGCCTAAGGCTAGGGGAGGCCTAGCCTTAGACTAAGCCTAGGGGTGCCCTAGCCTAAGGCTAGGGGAGCCCTAGCCCAAGGCTAGGGGAGCCCTAGCTTAAGGCTAGGGGAGCCATAGCCTAAGGTTCAGGGAGCCCTAACCTAAGCCTAGGGGAGCCGTAACCTAAGCCTAGGGGAGCCCTAGCCTAAGGCTAGGGGAGCCCTAGCCTAAGCCTAGGGAAGCCTAGCCTAAGGATAGGGTAGCCCGAGCTTTAGCCTAAGCCTAGGGGTGCCCTAGCCTAAGGCTAGGGGAGCCGTAGCCTAAGGCTAGGGGAGCCCTAGCCTTAGCCTAAGCCTAGGGGTGCCCTAGCCTAGGCTATGGGAGCCTTAGCCTAAGGCTAGGGGAGCCCTAGCCTTAGCCTAAGCCTAGGGGTGCCCTAGCCTAAGGCTAGGGGAGCCCTCGCCTACGGCTATGGGAGCCCTTGCCTTAGCCTAAGCCTAGGTTTACCCTAGCCTAAGGCTAGGGGAGCCCTAGCCTAAGGCTAGGGGATTCCTACCCTTAGCCTAAGCCTACGGGTGCCCTAGTCTAAGGCTAGGGGAGCCCTAGCCTAAGTCGCAGGGAGCCCTGGCCTTAGCCTAAGCCTAGGGGAGCCCTAGCCTAAGGCTAGGGGAGCCCAAGCCTTAGCCTAAGCCTAGGGGTGCCCTAGCCTAAGGCTAGGGGAGCACTAACCTAAGCTGGGGGAGCCCTAACCTTACCCTAATCCTAGGGGTGCCCTAGCCTAAGACTAGGGGAGCCCTAGACTTAGCCTAAGCCTAGGGGTGCACTAGCCTAAAGCGAGGGGAGCCCTAGTCTTAGCCTAAGCCTAAAAGTGCCCTAGCCTAAGGCTAGGGGAGCGCTAGCCTTAGCCTAAGCAAAGGGGTGCCCTAACATAAGGCTAGAAAAGCCCTAGCCTAAGGCTAGGGGAGCCCTAGCCTAAGGCTAGGGGAGCCCTAGCCTAAGGCTAGGGGAGCCCTAGCCTTAGCCTAAGCCTAGGGGTGCCCTAGCCTAAGGCTACGGGAGCCCTAACCTAAGGCTGTGGGAGCCCTAGCCTTAGGCTAAGCCTATAGGAGCACTAACCAAAGGCTAGGGGAGCTCTAGACTTAGCCTAAGCCTAGGGATACCCTAGCCTAAAGCTAGGGGAGCCCTAGCCTTAGCCTAAGCCTAGGGGTGCCCTAACGTAAGGCTAGGGGAGCCATAGCCTAAGGCTAGGGGAGCTGAGCCTTAGCCTAAGCCTAGGGGATCCCTAGCCTAAGGCTTGGGGAGCCCTAGCCTAAGGCTCGGGGAGCCCTAGCCTCAGCCTAGGGTTCCCTAGCATAAGGCTAGGGAACTCTATCCTAATCCTTGGGGTTCCCTAGTGTAGGTTAGGGGAGCCCTAACCTTAGGATAGTGGAGCCCTATCCTTATCCTAAGCCTAGGGGTGCCCTAGCCTAAGGCTAGGGGAGCCCTAGCCTAAGGCCAGGGGAGCCCTAGCCTAAGGCCAGGGGAGCCCTAGCCTTAGCCTAAGCCTAGGGGTGCCCTAGCCACAGGCTAGGGGAGCCCTAGCCTTAGCCTAAGCCTAGGGGTGTCCTAGCCAAAGGCTAGAGGAGCCCTAGCCTTAGCCTAAGTCTAGGGGTGCCCTAGCCTAAAGTTAGGGGAGCCTAGCCTAAGGCTAGGGAAGCCCTAGCCTAAGGTTAGAGGAGCACTAGCCTAAGGCTACGGGAGGCCTAGCCTTAGCCTAAGCCCAGGGGTGCCCTAGCCTAAGGCTAGGAGAGCGGTAGCCTAAGGCTAGGGGTGCCCTACCCATAGCCTAAGCCTAGGGGTGCCCTAGCCTAGGATAGGGGAGCCTTAGGCTAAGGCTAGGGGAGCCATAGCCTAAGGTTCAGGGAGCCCTAACCTAAGCCTAGGGGAGCCCTAGCCTAAGACTAGGGGTGCCCTAGCCTAAGGCTAGGGGAGCGCTAGCCTAAGCCTAGGGGAGCCATAGCCTAAGCCTAGGGAAGCCTAGCCTAAGGCTAGGGTAGCCCGAGTTTTAGCCTAAGCCTAGGAGTGCCCTAGCCTAAGGCTAGGGGAGCCGTAGCCTAAGGCTACTGGAGCCCTAGCCTTAGCCTAAGCCTAGGGGTGCCCTAACCTAAGCCTAGGGTAGCCTAGCCTAAAGCTAGGAGAGTCCTAGCCTAAGACTAGGGGAGCCCTAGCCTTAGCCAAGCCTAGGGGAGTCCTAGCCTAAGGCTGGCGGAGCCCTAGCCTTAGCGTAAGCCTAGGTGTGCCCTAGCCTAAGGCTAGGGGAGACCTAGCCTAAGGCTAGGGGAGACCTACCCTTAGCCTAAGCCTAGGGGTGCCCTAGCTTAAGGCTAGGGTAGCCCTAAACTAAGGCTAGGGGAGCGCTAGCCTTAGCCTAAGCCTAGGGGTGCCCTAGCCTAAGGTTAGGGGAGCCCTAGCCTAAGGCTAGGGGAGCCCTAACCTAAGTCTAGGGGAGCCCTAGCCTTAGCCTAAGCCTAGGGGTGCCCTAGCCTAAGGCTAGGGGAGCCCTAGAGTTAGCCTAAGTCTAGGGGTGCCCTAGCCTAAGGCTAGGGGAGCCCTAGCCTTAGGCTAGGGTAGCCCTAGCCTTGGCCTAAGCTTAGGGGTGCTCTAGCCTAAGGTTAGGGGAAGACTAGCCTAAGGCTAGGGGAGCCATAGCCTAAGTTTCGGGGAGCCCTAGCCTAAGCCTAGGGGTGCCCTTACCTAACGCTAGGAGAGCGCTAGCCTAAGCCTAGGAGTGCCCTAGCCTAAGGCTAGGGGAGCCCTAGCTTAAGGCTAGTGGTGCCCAAGCCTAAGGCCAGGGGAGCACTAGCCTAAGGCTAGGGGAGCCCTAGCCTCAGTCCAGGGGAGCACTAGCCTAAGGCTAGGGGAGCCCTAGCCTTAGCCTAAACCTAGGGGTGCCCTAGCCGAATGCTAGGGGAGCCCTAGCCTTAGCCAAAGCCTTGGGGTGCCCTAGCCTATGGCTAGGGGAGCCCTAGCCTTAGCCTAAGCCTAGGGGTGCCCTAGCCTAAGGCTAGGGGAGCCCTATCCTAAGTCTAGGGGAGTCCTAGACTTAGCCTAAGCCTAGGGGTGCCCTAGTCTAAGGCTAGGGGTGCCCTTACCTAAGGCTAGGGATCCCTAGCCTTAGCCTAAGCCTAGGGGAGAACCTAGCCTAAGGCTAGGGGAGCCCAAGCCTAAGGCTAGGGGAGCCCTAGCCTTAGCCTAAGCCTAGGGGTGCCTTAGTCTAAGGCTAGGGGAGCCCTAGACTTAGCCTAAGCCTAGGGGTGCCCTAGCCTAAGACTAGGGGAGCCCTAGCCTTAGCTGAAGCCTAAAGGTGCCCTAGCATAAAGCTAGGGGAGCGCTAACCTTAGCATAACCCTAGGGGTGCCCTAACCTAAGGCTAGGGGAGCCCTAGCCTAAGGCTAGGGGATCCCTAGCCTTGGCCTAAGCCTAGGGGTGCCCTAATGTAAGGCTAGGGGAGCCCTAGCCTAAGGCTAGGGGAGCACTAGCCTTAGCCTAAGCCTAGGGATGCCCTTACCTAAGGCTAGGGGATCCTTAGCCTAAGGATAGGGGAGCCATAGCCTAAGGCTAGGGGAGGTCTTGCCTTAACCTAAGACTCGGGGTGCCCTAGCCTAAGGCTACGGGAGCCCTAGCCTTAGGCTAGTGGAGCCCTAGCCTTACCCTAAGCCTAGGGGTGCCCTAGCCTAAGGCTAGGGGAGCCCTAGCCTTACCCTAAGCCTAGGGGTGCCCTAGCCTAAGCTAGGGAGCACTAGCCTAAGGCTAGGGAAGCCCTAGCCTTAGCCTAAGCCTAGGGGTGCCCTAGCCTAGGCTATGGGAGCCTTAGCCTAAGGCTAGGGGAGCCCTAGCCTTAGCCTAAGCCTAGGGGTGCCCTAACGTAAGGCTAGGGGAGCCCTAGCCTAAGGCTAGGGGAGCGCGAGCCTTAGCCTAAGCCTAGGGGTTCCCTAGCCTAAGGCTAGGGGAGCCATAGCCTAAGGCTAAGGGAGCCCTAGCCTAAGGCTCGGGGAGCCCTAGCCTAAGCCTAGGGGTGCCCTAGCCTAAGGCTAGGGAACTCTATCCTAATCGTAGGGGTTCCGTAGCCTTGGTTAGAGTAGCCCTAACCTAAGGCTAGTGGAGCCCTATCCTTAGCCTAAGCCTAGGGGTGCCCTAGCCTAAGGCTAGGGGAGCTCTAGCCTAAGGCCAGGGGAGCCCTAACCTTAGCCTAAGCCTAGGGGTGCCCTAGCCTCAGGCTAGGGGAGCCCTAGCCTTAGCCTAAGCCTAGGGGTGTCCTCGCCAAAGGCTAGGGGATCCCTAACCTTAGCCTAAGTCTAGGGGTGCCATAGCCTAAAGTTAGGGGAGCCTAGCCTAAGGCTAGGGAAGCCCTAGCTTAAGGCTAGAGGAGCACTAGCCTAAGGCTACGGGAGCCCTAGCCTTAACCTAAACCTAGGGGTGCCCGAAGCTAAGGCTAGGGTTTCCCTAGTCTTACCCTCAGCTTAGGGGTTCCCTAGCCTAAGGCTAGGGGAGCCATAGCCTAAGGCTAGGGGAGCCCTTGCCTTGGCCTAAGCCTAGGGGTGCCCTAGCCTAAGGCTATGGGAGCCCTAGCCTAAGGCTAGGGGAGGCCTAGCCTTAGACTAAGCCTAGGGGTGCCCTAGCCTAAGGCTAGGGGAGCCCTAGCCCAAGGCTAGGGGAGCCCTAGCTTAAGGCTAGGGGAGCCATAGCCTAAGGTTCAGGGAGCCCTAACCTAAGCCTAGGGGAGCCGTAACCTAAGCCTAGGGGAGCCCTAGCCTAAGGCTAGGGGAGCCCTAGCCTAAGCCTAGGGAAGCCTAGCCTAAGGATAGGGTAGCCCGAGCTTTAGCCTAAGCCTAGGGGTGCCCTAGCCTAAGGCTAGGGGAGCCGTAGCCTAAGGCTAGGGGAGCCCTAGCCTTAGCCTAAGCCTAGGGGTGCCCTAGCCTAGGCTATGGGAGCCTTAGCCTAAGGCTAGGGGAGCCCTAGCCTTAGCCTAAGCCTAGGGGTGCCCTAGCCTAAGGCTAGGGGAGCCCTCGCCTACGGCTATGGGAGCCCTTGCCTTAGCCTAAGCCTAGGTTTGCCCTAGCCTAAGGCTAGGGGAGCCCTAGCCTAAGGCTAGGGGATTCCTACCCTTAGCCTAAGCCTACGGGTGCCCTAGTCTAAGGCTAGGGGAGCCCTAGCCTAAGTCGCAGGGAGCCCTGGCCTTAGCCTAAGCCTAGGGGAGCCCTAGCCTAAGGCTAGGGGAGCCCAAGCCTTAGCCTAAGCCTAGGGGTGCCCTAGCCTAAGGCTAGGGGAGCACTAACCTAAGCTGGGGGAGCCCTAACCTTACCCTAAGCCTAGGGGTGCCCTAGCCTAAGACTAGGGGAGCCCTAGACTTAGCCTAAGCCTAGGGGTGCACTAGCCTAAAGCGAGGGGAGCCCTAGTCTTAGCCTAAGCCTAAAAGTGCCCTAGCCTAAGGCTAGGGGAGCGCTAGCCTTAGCCTAAGCAAAGGGGTGCCCTAACATAAGGCTAGAAAAGCCCTAGCCTAAGGCTAGGGGAGCCCTAGCCTAAGGCTAGGGGAGCCCTAGCCTAAGGCTAGGGGAGCCCTAGCCTTAGCCTAAGCCTAGGGGTGCCCTAGCCTAAGGCTACGGGAGCCCTAACCTAAGGCTGTGGGAGCCCTAGCCTTAGGCTAAGCCTATAGGAGCACTAACCAAAGGCTAGGGGAGCTCTAGACTTAGCCTAAGCCTAGGGATACCCTAGCCTAAAGCTAGGGGAGCCCTAGCCTTAGCCTAAGCCTAGGGGTGCCCTAACGTAAGGCTAGGGGAGCCATAGCCTAAGGCTAGGGGAGCTGAGCCTTAGCCTAAGCCTAGGGGATCCCTAGCCTAAGGCTTGGGGAGCCCTAGCCTAAGGCTCGGGGAGCCCTAGCCTCAGCCTAGGGTTCCCTAGCATAAGGCTAGGGAACTCTATCCTAATCCTTGGGGTTCCCTAGTGTAGGTTAGGGGAGCCCTAACCTTAGGATAGTGGAGCCCTATCCTTATCCTAAGCCTAGGGGTGCCCTAGCCTAAGGCTAGGGGAGCCCTAGCCTAAGGCCAGGGGAGCCCTAGCCTAAGGCCAGGGGAGCCCTAGCCTTAGCCTAAGCCTAGGGGTGCCCTAGCCACAGGCTAGGGGAGCCCTAGCCTTAGCCTAAGCCTAGGGGTGTCCTAGCCAAAGGCTAGAGGAGCCCTAGCCTTAGCCTAAGTCTAGGGGTGCCCTAGCCTAAAGTTAGGGGAGCCTAGCCTAAGGCTAGGGAAGCCCTAGCCTAAGGTTAGAGGAGCACTAGCCTAAGGCTACGGGAGGCCTAGCCTTAGCCTAAGCCCAGGGGTGCCCTAGCCTAAGGCTAGGAGAGCGGTAGCCTAAGGCTAGGGGTGCCCTACCCATAGCCTAAGCCTAGGGGTGCCCTAGCCTAGGATAGGGGAGCCTTAGGCTAAGGCTAGGGGAGCCATAGCCTAAGGTTCAGGGAGCCCTAACCTAAGCCTAGGGGAGCCCTAGCCTAAGACTAGGGGTGCCCTAGCCTAAGGCTAGGGGAGCGCTAGCCTAAGCCTAGGGGAGCCATAGCCTAAGCCTAGGGAAGCCTAGCCTAAGGCTAGGGTAGCCCGAGTTTTAGCCTAAGCCTAGGAGTGCCCTAGCCTAAGGCTAGGGGAGCCGTAGCCTAAGGCTACTGGAGCCCTAGCCTTAGCCTAAGCCTAGGGGTGCCCTAACCTAAGCCTAGGGTAGCCTAGCCTAAAGCTAGGAGAGTCCTAGCCTAAGACTAGGGGAGCCCTAGCCTTAGCCAAGCCTAGGGGAGTCCTAGCCTAAGGCTGGCGGAGCCCTAGCCTTAGCGTAAGCCTAGGTGTGCCCTAGCCTAAGGCTAGGGGAGACCTAGCCTAAGGCTAGGGGAGACCTACCCTTAGCCTAAGCCTAGGGGTGCCCTAGCTTAAGGCTAGGGTAGCCCTAAACTAAGGCTAGGGGAGCGCTAGCCTTAGCCTAAGCCTAGGGGTGCCCTAGCCTAAGGTTAGGGGAGCCCTAGCCTAAGGATCGGGGAGCCCTAGCCTTAGCCTAAGCCTAGGAGTGTCCTAGCCTAAAGCTAGGGGAGCCCTAGCCTAAAGCTAGGGGAGCCCCAGCCTTAGCCTAAGCCTAAAAGTGCCCTAGCCTAAGGCTAGGGGAGCACTAGCCTTAGCCTAAGCAAAGGGGTGCCCTAACCTAAGGCTAGAAAAGCCCTAGCCTAAGGCTAGGGGAGCCCTAGCCTTAGCCTAAGCCTAGAGACTGCCCTAGCCTAAGGCTACGGGAGCCCTAACCTAAGGCTAGGGGAGCCCTAACATAAGGCAAGGGGAGCCCTAGCCTAAGGCTAGGAGAGTGCTAGCCTTAGCCTATGCCTAGGTGTGCCCGAAACTAAGGCTATGGGAGCCCTAACCTAAGGCTAGGGGAGTCCTAACATAAGGCAATGGGAGCCCTAGCCTAAGGCTAGGAGTGTGCTAGCCTTAGCCTAAGCCTAGGCGTGCCCGAAACTAAGGCTAGGGGATCCATAGCAAAAGGCTAGGGGAGCCCTAGCCTAAGCCTCTGGGAGCCCTAGCCAAAGCCTAGGGGTGCCTTAGCCTAAGGCTAGGGGAGCTCTATCCTAAGACTAGGGGTTCCCTAGCCTAGGCTAGGGGAGGCCTAGCCTAAGGCTAGGGGAGCCCTATCCTTAGCCTAAGCCTAGGGGTGCCCTAGCCTAAGGCTAGGGGAGCCCTAGCCTAAGGCTAGGGGAGCCCTAGCCATATCCTAAGCATAGGGGAGCCCTAGCCTTAGCCTAAGCCTAGGGGTGTCCTAGCCTAAGCCTAGGGGAGTCCTAGCCTTAGCCTAAGCCTAGGGGTGCCCTAGCCTAAAGTTAGGGGAGCCTAGCCTAAGGCTAGGGAAGCCCTAGCCTACGGCTACGGGATCCCTAGCCTTAGGCTAGGGGAGCCCTAGTAAGGCTACGGGAGCCCAAGCCTTAGCCTAAACTTAGGGTTTCCCGAAGCTTAGGCTAGGGGAGCCCTAGCCTTAGCCTAAGCCTAGGGGTGCCCTAGCCTAAGGCTAGGGAGCCCCAGCCTAAGGCTAGGGGAGCCCTTGCCATACCCTAAGCCTAGGGGTGCCCTAGCCTAAGGCTAGGGAAGCTCTAGCCTAAGGCTAGAGGAGCCCTAGCCTAAGGTTAGGGGAGCCCTAACCTTAGCCTAAGCCTAGGGGAGCCCTAGCTTAAGGCTAGGGGAGCCCTAGCCTAAGACTAGGGGAGCGCTAGCCTAAGGCTAAGGGAGCCCTAGACTTAGCCTATGCCTAAGGGTTCCCTAGCCTAAGGCTAGAGGAGCCCTAGACTTAGCCTAAGCCTAGGGGTGCCCTAACCTAAGGTTAGAAAACCCTAGCCTAAGGCTAGGGGAGCCCTAGTCTTAGCCTAAGCCTAGGGGTGACATAGCCAAAGGCTACGGGAGCCCTAGCCTAAGGTTCGGGGAGCCCTAGTCTTAGCTTAAGCCTAGGGGTTCCCTAGCCTAAGGCTAGGGGAGCCCTAGCCAAAGGTTAGGGGAGCGCTAGCCTAAGCCTAGGGGAGCCCTAGCCTAATGCTAGGGGAGCCCTAGCCTAAGCCTAGGGGAGCCTAGCCTAAGGCTAGGGGAGCCCGAGCTTTAGCCTAAGCCTAGGGGTGCTCTAGCCTAAGGCTAGGGGAGTCCTAGCCTTAGCCTAAGCCTAGGGGTGCCCTAGCCTAGGCTAGGGGAGCCCTAGCATTAGCCTAAGCCAAGGGGTGCCCTAACCTAAGCCTAGGGGAGCCTAGCCTAAAGCTAGGGGAGTCCTAGCCTAAGGCTAGGGGAGCCCTAGCCTTAGCCTAAGCCTAGGGGTGACCTAACGTAAGGCTAGGGGAGGCCTATCCTTAGCCTAAGCCTAGGGGTGCCCTAGCCTAAGGCTAGGGGAGCCCTAGCCTTAGCCTAAGCCTAGGGGTGACCTAACGTAAGGCTAGGGGAGCCCTATCCTTAGCCTAAGCCTAGGGGTGCCCTAGCCTAAGGCTAGGGGAGCATTAGCCTATGGCAAGGGGAGCCCTAGCCTTAGCCTAAGCCTAGGGGATCCCTAGCCTAAGGCTTGGGGAGCCCTAGCCTAAGGCTCGGGGAGCCCTAGCCTCAGCCTAGGGTTCCCTAGCATAAGGCTAGGGAACTCTATCCTAATCCTTGGGGTTCCCTAGGGTAGGTTATGGGAGCCCTAACCTTAGGATAGTGGAGCCCTATCCTTATCCTAAGCCTAGGGGTGCCCTAGCCTAAGGCTAGGGGAGCCCTAGCCTAAGGCCAGGGGAGCCCTAGCCTAAGGCCAGGGGAGCCCTAGCCTTAGCCTAAGCCTAGGGGTGCCCTAGCCACAGGCTAGGGGAGCCCTAGCCTTAGCCTAAGCCTAGGGGTGTCCTAGCCAAAGGCTATAGGAGCCCTAGCCTTAGCCTAAGTCTAGGGGTGCCCTAGCCTAAAGTTAGGGGAGCCTAGCCTAAGGCTAGGGAAGCCCTAGCCTAAGGTTAGAGGAGCACTAGCCTAAGGCTACGGGAGGCCTAGCCTTAGCCTAAGCCCAGGGGTGCCCTAGCCTAAGGCTAGGAGAGCGGTAGCCTAAGGCTAGGGGTGCCCTAGCCATAGCCTAAGCCTAGGGGTGCCCTAGCCTAGGATAGGGGAGCCTTAGGCTAAGGCTAGGGGAGCCATAGCCTAAGGTTCAGGGAGCCCTAACCTAAGCCTAGGGGAGCCCTAGCCTAAGACTAGGGGTGCCCTAGCCTAAGGCTAGGGGAGCGCTAGCCTAAGCCTAGGGGAGCCATAGCCTAAGCCTAGGGAAGCCTAGCCTAAGGCTAGGGTAGCCCGAGTTTTAGCCTAAGCCTAGGAGTGCCCTAGCCTAAGGCTAGGGGAGCCGTAGCCTAAGGCTACTGGAGCCCTAGCCTTAGCCTAAGCCTAGGGGTGCCCTAACCTAAGCCTAGGGTAGCCTAGCCTAAAGCTAGGGGAGTCCTAGCCTAAGACTAGGGGAGCCCTAGCCTTAGCCAAGCCTAGGGGAGTCCTAGCCTAAGGCTGGCGGAGCCCTAGCCTTAGCGTAAGCCTAGGTGTGCCCTAGCCTAAGGCTAGGGGAGACCTAGCCTAAGGCTAGGGGAGACCTACCCTTAGCCTAAGCCTAGGGGTGCCCTAGCTTAAGGCTAGGGTAGCCCTAAACTAAGGCTAGGGGAGCGCTAGCCTTAGCCTAAGCCTAGGGGTGCCCTAGCCTAAGGTTAGGGGAGCCCTAGCCTAAGGATCGGGGAGCCCTAGCCTTAGCCTAAGCCTAGGAGTGTCCTAGCCTAAAGCTAGGGGAGCCCTAGCCTAAAGCTAGGGGAGCCCCAGCCTTAGCCTAAGCCTAAAAGTGCCCTAGCCTAAGGCTAGGGGAGCACTAGCCTTAGCCTAAGCAAAGGGGTGCCCTAACCTAAGGCTAGAAAAGCCCTAGCCTAAGGCTAGGGGAGCCCTAGCCTTAGCCTAAGCCTAGAGACTGCCCTAGCCTAAGGCTACGGGAGCCCTAACCTAAGGCTAGGGGAGCCCTAACATAAGGCAAGGGGAGCCCTAGCCTAAGGCTAGGAGAGTGCTAGCCTTAGCCTATGCCTAGGCGTGCCCGAAACTAAGGCTATGGGAGCCCTAACCTAAGGCTAGGGGAGTCCTAACATAAGGCAATGGGAGCCCTAGCCTAAGGCTAGGAGTGTGCTAGCCTTAGCCTAAGCCTAGGCGTGCCCGAAACTAAGGCTAGGGGATCCATAGCAAAAGGCTAGGGGAGCCCTAGCCTAAGCCTCTGGGAGCCCTAGCCAAAGCCTAGGGGTGCCTTAGCCTAAGGCTAGGGGAGCTCTATCCTAAGACTAGGGGTTCCCTAGCCTAGGCTAGGGGAGGCCTAGCCTAAGGCTAGGGGAGCCCTATCCTTAGCCTAAGCCTAGGGGTGCCCTAGCCTAAGGCTAGGGGAGCCCTAGCCTAAGGCTAGGGGAGCCCTAGCCATATCCTAAGCATAGGGGAGCCCTAGCCTTAGCCTAAGCCTAGGGGTGTCCTAGCCTAAGCCTAGGGGAGTCCTAGCCTTAGCCTAAGCCTAGGGGTGCCCTAGCCTAAAGTTAGGGGAGCCTAGCCTAAGGCTAGGGAAGCCCTAGCCTACGGCTACGGGATCCCTAGCCTTAGGCTAGGGGAGCCCTAGTAAGGCTACGGGAGCCCAAGCCTTAGCCTAAACCTAGGGTTTCCCGAAGCTAAGGCTAGGGGAGCCCTAGCCTTAGCCTAAGCATAGGGGTGCCCTAGCCTAAGGCTAGGGAGCCCCAGCCTAAGGCTAGGGGAGCCCTTGCCATACCCTAAGCCTAGGGGTGCCCTAGCCTAAGGCTAGGGAAGCTCTAGCCTAAGGCTAGAGGAGCCCTAGCCTAAGGTTAGGGGAGCCCTAACCTTAGCCTAAGCCTAGGGGAGCCCTAGCTTAAGGCTAGGGGAGCCCTAGCCTAAGGCTAGGGGAGCGCTAGCCTAAGGCTAAGGGAGCCCTAGACTTAGCCTATGCCTAAGGGTTCCCTAGCCTAAGGCTAGAGGAGCCCTAGACTTAGCCTAAGCCTAGGGGTGCCCTAACCTAAGGTTAGAAAACCCTAGCCTAAGGCTAGGGGAGCCCTAGTCTTAGCCTAAGCCTAGGGGTGACATAGCCAAAGGCTACGGGAGCCCTAGCCTAAGGTTCGGGGAGCCCTAGTCTTAGCTTAAGCCTAGGGGTTCCCTAGCCTAAGGCTAGGGGAGCCCTAGCCAAAGGTTAGGGGAGCGCTAGCCTAAGCCTAGGGGAGCCCTAGCCTAATGCTAGGGGAGCCCTAGCCTAAGCCTAGGGGAGCCTAGCCTAAGGCTAGGGGAGCCCGAGCTTTAGCCTAAGCCTAGGGGTGCTCTAGCCTAAGGCTAGGGGAGTCCTAGCCTTAGCCTAAGCCTAGGGGTGCCCTAGCCTAGGCTAGGGGAGCCCTAGCCTTAGCCTAAGCCTAGGGGTGCCCTAACCTAAGGCTAGGGGAGCCTAGCCTAAAGCTAGGGGAGTCCTAGCCTAAGGCTAGGGGAGCCCTAGCCTTAGCCTAAGCCTAGGGGTGACCTAACGTAAGGCTAGGGGAGCCCTATCCTTAGCCTAAGCCTAGGGGTGCCCTAGCCTAAGGCTAGGGGAGCATTAGCCTATGGCAAGGGGAGCCCTAGCCTTAGCCTAAGCCTAGGGGAGGCCTAGCCTAACGCTAGGGGAGCCCTAGCCTTAGCCTAAGCCTATGGGTGCCCAAACCTAAGGCTAGGGGAGCCTAGCCTAAAGCTAGGCGAGTCCTAGCCTAAGGCTAGGGGAGCCCTAGCCTTAGCCTCAGCCTAGGGGTGCCCTAACGTAAGGCTAGGGGAGCCCTAGCCTAAGGCTAGGGGTGCCCTAGCCCTAGCCTAAGCCTAGGGGAGACCTAGCCTAAGGCTGGCGGAGCCCTAGCCTTAGCCTAAGCCTAGGTGTTCCCTAGCAAAGGCTAGGAGAGCCCTAGCCTAAGGCTAGGGGAGCCCTAGCCTAAGGCTTGGGGAGCCCTAGCCTAAGGCCAGGGGAGCCCTAGCCCAAGGCCTGGGGAGCCCTAGCCTTAGCCTAAGCCTAGGGGTGCCCTAGCCTAAGGCTAGGGGAGCCCTATCCTTAGCCTAAGCCTAGGGGTGCCCTAGCTTAAGGCTTGGGGAGCCCTAGCCTTAACCTAAGCCAAGGGGTGACCTAACCTAAGGCTAGGGGAGCCCAGCCTAAAGCTAGGGGAGTCCTAGTCTAAGGCTAGGGGAGCCCTAGTCTTAGCCTAAGCCTAGGGGTGCCCTAACGTAAGGCTAGGGGAGCCCTAGCCTAAGGCTAGGGGAGCCCTAGCCTTAGCCTAAGCTTAGGGGAGCCCTAGCCTAAGGCTGGCGGAGCCCTGGCCTTAGCCTAAGCCTAGGTGTGCCCTAGCCTAAGGCTAGGGGAGCCCTAGCCTAAGGGTAGGGGAGCAATAGCCTAAGGCTAGGGGAGCCCTAGCCTTACCCTAAGCATAGGGATGCCCTAGCCCAAGGCTAGGGGAGCCTTAGCCCAAGGCTAGGGGAGCCCTAGCCTTAGCCTAAGCCTAGGGATGCCCTAGCCTAAGGCTAGGGGAGCCTTAGCCTAAGGCTAGGGGAGCCCTATCCTTAGCCTAAGCCTAGGGGTGCCCTACCCTAAGGCTAGGGGAGCCATAGCCTTAGCCTAAGCCTAGGGGTGCCCTACCCTAAGGCTAGGGGAGCCCTAGCCTAAGGCTAGGGGTGCACTAGCCTAAGGCTAGGGGAGCCCTAGCCATAGCCTAAGCCTAGGGGTGCCCGAAACTAAGGCTAGGGGAGACCTAGCCTTAGCCTAAGTCTAGGGGTTCCCTAGCCTAAGGCTAGGGGAGCCATACCCTAAGGCTAGGGGAGCACTAGCCTTTGCCTAAGCCTAGGGGTGCCCTAGCCTAAGGTTATGGGAGCCCTAGCCTTAGCCTAAGCCTAGGGGTGGCCTAGCCTAAGGCTAGGGGAGCCCTAGCCTTAGCCTAAGCCTAGGGGTGCCCTAACCTAAGGCTAGGGGAGCCCTAGCCTAAGGCTAGGGGAGCCCTAGCCTAAGGCTTGGGGCGCCCTAGCCTAAGGCTAGGGGAGCCCTAGCCCAAGGCTAGGGGAGCCCTAGACTTAGCCTAAGCCTAGGGGTTCCCTAGCCCAAGGCTAGGGGAGCCTTAGCCTAAGGCTAGGGGAGCCCTAGCCTTAGCCTAAGCCTAGGGGTGCCCTAGCCTAACGCTATGGGAGCCCAAGCCTAAGGCTATTGGAGCCCTAGTCTTAGCCTAAGCCTAGGGGTGCCCAAGCTTAAGCCTAGGGGTTCCCCAGCCTAGGCTAGGGGAGCCCTAGCCTGAGCCTAAGTCTAGGGGTGCCCTAACCTAAGGCTAGGGGACCCTAGCCTAAAGCTAGGGGAGTCCTAGCCTAAGGCTAGGGGAGCCCTAGCCTTAGCCTAAGCCTAGGGGTAACCTAACGTAAGGCTAGGGGAGCCCTATCCTTAGCCTAAGCCTAGGGGTGCCCTAGCCTAAGGCTAGGGGAGCCTTAGCCTAAGGCTAAGGGAGCCCTATCCTTAGCCTAACCCTAGGTGTGCCCTAGCCTAAGGTTAGGGGAGCCCTAGCCTTACCCTAAGCCTAGGGGTGGCCAAGCCTAAGGCTAGGGGAGCCCTAGCCTTAGCCTAAGCCTAGGGGTGCCCTAACCTAAGGCTAGAGGAGCCTAGCCTAAAGCTAGGCGAGTCCTAGCCTAAGGCTTGGGGAGCCCTAGCCTTAGCCTAAGCCTAGGGGAGCCCTAGCCTAAGGCTGGCGGAGCCCTAGCCTTAGCCTAAGCCTAGGTGTGCCCTAGCCTAAGGCTAGGGGAGCCCTAGCCTAAGGCTAGGGGAGCCCTTGCCTTAGCCTAAGCATAGGTGTGCCCTAGCCTAAGGCTATGGGAGCCCTAGACTAAGGCTAGGGGAGCCCTAACCTTAGCCTAAGCCTAGGGGTGCCCTAGCCTAAGGCTAGGGGAGCCCTAGCCCAAGGCTAGGGGAGCCCTAGCCCAAGGCTAGGGGAGCCCTAGCCCAAGGCTAGGGGAGCCCTATCCTTAGCCTAAGCCTAGGGGTGCCCTAGCCTAAGGCTAGGGGAGCCTTAGCCTAAGGCTAGGGGAGCCCTATCCTTAGCTTAAGCCTAGGGGTGCCCTAGCCTAAGGCTAGGGGAGCCCTAGCCTTAGCCTAAGCCTAGGGGTTCCCTAACCTAAGTCTAGGGGAGCCTAGCCTAAAGTTGGGGATTCCTAGCCTAAGGCTAGGGGAGCCCCAGCCTTAGCCTAAGCCAAGGGGTGTCCTAACGTAAGGCTATGGGAGCCCTAGCCTAAGGCTAGGTGAGCCCTAGCCTTAGCCTAAGCCTAGGGGAGCCCTAGCCTAAGGCTAGGGGAGCCCTAGCCTAAGGCTAGGGGTGCACTAGCCTAAGGCTAGGGGAGCCCTAGCCTTAGCCTAAGCCTAGGGGTGCCCGAAACTAAGGCTAGGGGAGACCTAGCCTTAGCCTAAGTCTAGGGGTTCCCTAGCCTAAGGCTAGGGGAGCCATACCCTAAGGCTAGGGGAGCACTAGCCTTTGCCTAAGCCTAGGGGTGCCCTAGCCTAAGGTTATGGGAGCCCTAGCCTTAGCCTAAGCCTAGGGGTGGCCTAGCTTAAGGCTAGGGGAGCCCTAGCCTTAGCCTAAGCCTAGGGGTGCCCTAACCTAAGGCTAGGGGAGCCCTAGCCTAAGGCTAGGGGAGCCCTAGCCTAAGGCTTGGGGCGCCCTAGCCTAAGGCTAGGGAACCCTAGCCCAAGGCTAGGGGAGCCCTAGACTTAGCCTAAGCCTAGGGGTGCCCTAGCCCAAGGCTATGGGAGCCTTAGCCTAAGGCTATGGGAGCCCTATCCTTAGCCTAAGCCTAGGGGTGCCCTAGCCCAAGGCTAGGGGAGCCCTAGCCTTAGCCTAAGCCTAGGGATGCCCTAGCCTAAGGCTAGGGGAGCCTTAGCCTAAGGCTAGGGGAGCCCTAGCCTTAGCCTAAGCCTAGGGGTGCCCTAGCCTAAGGCTATGGGAGCCCAAGCCTAAGGCTATTGGAGCCCTAGTCTTAGCCTAAGCCTAGGGGTGCCCAAGCTTAAGCCTAGGGGTACCCCAGCCTAGGCTAGGGGAGCCCTAGCCTGAGCCTAAGTCTAGGGGTGCCCTAACCTAAGGCTAGGGGACCCTAGCCTAAAGCTAGGGGAGTCCTAGCCTAAGGCTAGGGGAGCCCTAGCCTTAGCCTAAGCCTAGGGGTAACCTAACGTAAGGCTAGGGGAGCCCTATCCTTAGCCTAAGCCTAGGGGTGCCCTAGCCTAAGGCTAGGGGAGCCTTAGCCTAAGGCTAAGGGAGCCCTATCCTTAGCCTAACCCTAGGTGTGCCCTAGCCTAAGGTTAGGGGAGCCCTAGCCTTACCCTAAGCCTAGGGGTGGCCAAGCCTAAGGCTAGGGGAGCCCTAGCCTTAGCCTAAGCCTAGGGGTGCCCTAACCTAAGGCTAGGGGAGCCTAGCCTAAAGCTAGGCGAGTCCTAGCCTAAGGCTAGGGGAGCCCTAGCCTTAGCCTAAGCCTAGGGGTGACCTAACGTAAGGCTAGGGGAGCCCTATCCTTAGCCTAAGCCTAGGGGTGCCCTAGCCTAAGGCTAGGGGAGCATTAGCCTATGGCAAGGGGAGCCCTAGCCTTAGCCTAAGCCTAGGGGAGGCCTAGCCTAACGCTAGGGGAGCCCTAGCCTTAGCCTAAGCCTATGGGTGCCCAAACCTAAGGCTAGGGGAGCCTAGCCTAAAGCTAGGCGAGTCCTAGCCTAAGGCTAGGGGAGCCCTAGCCTTAGCCTCAGCCTAGGGGTGCCCTAACGTAAGGCTAGGGGAGCCCTAGCCTAAGGCTAGGGGTGCCCTAGCCCTAGCCTAAGCCTAGGGGAGACCTAGCCTAAGGCTGGCGGAGCCCTAGCCTTAGCCTAAGCCTAGGTGTTCCCTAGCAAAGGCTAGGAGAGCCCTAGCCTAAGGCTAGGGGAGCCCTAGCCTAAGGCTTGGGGAGCCCTAGCCTAAGGCCAGGGGAGCCCTAGCCCAAGGCCTGGGGAGCCCTAGCCTTAGCCTAAGCCTAGGGGTGCCCTAGCCTAAGGCTAGGGGAGCCCTATCCTTAGCCTAAGCCTAGGGGTGCCCTAGCTTAAGGCTTGGGGAGCCCTAGCCTTAACCTAAGCCAAGGGGTGACCTAACCTAAGGCTAGGGGAGCCCAGCCTAAAGCTAGGGGAGTCCTAGTCTAAGGCTAGGGGAGCCCTAGTCTTAGCCTAAGCCTAGGGGTGCCCTAACGTAAGGCTAGGGGAGCCCTAGCCTAAGGCTAGGGGAGCCCTAGCCTTAGCCTAAGCTTAGGGGAGCCCTAGCCTAAGGCTGGCGGAGCCCTGGCCTTAGCCTAAGCCTAGGTGTGCCCTAGCCTAAGGCTAGGGGAGCCCTAGCCTAAGGGTAGGGGAGCAATAGCCTAAGGCTAGGGGAGCCCTAGCCTTACCCTAAGCATAGGGATGCCCTAGCCCAAGGCTAGGGGAGCCTTAGCCCAAGGCTAGGGGAGCCCTAGCCTTAGCCTAAGCCTAGGGATGCCCTAGCCTAAGGCTAGGGGAGCCTTAGCCTAAGGCTAGGGGAGCCCTATCCTTAGCCTAAGCCTAGGGGTGCCCTACCCTAAGGCTAGGGGAGCCATAGCCTTAGCCTAAGCCTAGGGGTGCCCTACCCTAAGGCTAGGGGAGCCCTAGCCTAAGGCTAGGGGTGCACTAGCCTAAGGCTAGGGGAGCCCTAGCCATAGCCTAAGCCTAGGGGTGCCCGAAACTAAGGCTAGGGGAGACCTAGCCTTAGCCTAAGTCTAGGGGTTCCCTAGCCTAAGGCTAGGGGAGCCATACCCTAAGGCTAGGGGAGCACTAGCCTTTGCCTAAGCCTAGGGGTGCCCTAGCCTAAGGTTATGGGAGCCCTAGCCTTAGCCTAAGCCTAGGGGTGGCCTAGCCTAAGGCTAGGGGAGCCCTAGCCTTAGCCTAAGCCTAGGGGTGCCCTAACCTAAGGCTAGGGGAGCCCTAGCCTAAGGCTAGGGGAGCCCTAGCCTAAGGCTTGGGGCGCCCTAGCCTAAGGCTAGGGGAGCCCTAGCCCAAGGCTAGGGGAGCCCTAGACTTAGCCTAAGCCTAGGGGTTCCCTAGCCCAAGGCTAGGGGAGCCTTAGCCTAAGGCTAGGGGAGCCCTAGCCTTAGCCTAAGCCTAGGGGTGCCCTAGCCTAACGCTATGGGAGCCCAAGCCTAAGGCTATTGGAGCCCTAGTCTTAGCCTAAGCCTAGGGGTGCCCAAGCTTAAGCCTAGGGGTTCCCCAGCCTAGGCTAGGGGAGCCCTAGCCTGAGCCTAAGTCTAGGGGTGCCCTAACCTAAGGCTAGGGGACCCTAGCCTAAAGCTAGGGGAGTCCTAGCCTAAGGCTAGGGGAGCCCTAGCCTTAGCCTAAGCCTAGGGGTAACCTAACGTAAGGCTAGGGGAGCCCTATCCTTAGCCTAAGCCTAGGGGTGCCCTAGCCTAAGGCTAGGGGAGCCTTAGCCTAAGGCTAAGGGAGCCCTATCCTTAGCCTAACCCTAGGTGTGCCCTAGCCTAAGGTTAGGG
This sequence comes from Tenrec ecaudatus, assembly GCF_050624435.1. Lineage (NCBI taxonomy): Eukaryota > Metazoa > Chordata > Mammalia > Afrosoricida > Tenrecidae > Tenrec > Tenrec ecaudatus. Next base: position 150,427 of record NW_027458039.1, read on the forward strand.
GAGCCCTAGCCTTACCCTAAGCCTAGGGGTGGCCAAGCCTAAGGCTAGGGGAGCCCTAGCCTTAGCCTAAGCCTAGGGGTGCCCTAACCTAAGGCTAGAGGAGCCTAGCCTAAAGCTAGGCGAGTCCTAGCCTAAGGCTTGGGGAGCCCTAGCCTTAGCCTAAGCCTAGGGGAGCCCTAGCCTAAGGCTGGCGGAGCCCTAGCCTTAGCCTAAGCCTAGGTGTGCCCTAGCCTAAGGCTAGGGGAGCCCTAGCCTAAGGCTAGGGGAGCCCTTGCCTTAGCCTAAGCATAGGTGTGCCCTAGCCTAAGGCTATGGGAGCCCTAGACTAAGGCTAGGGGAGCCCTAACCTTAGCCTAAGCCTAGGGGTGCCCTAGCCTAAGGCTAGGGGAGCCCTAGCCCAAGGCTAGGGGAGCCCTAGCCCAAGGCTAGGGGAGCCCTAGCCCAAGGCTAGGGGAGCCCTATCCTTAGCCTAAGCCTAGGGGTGCCCTAGCCTAAGGCTAGGGGAGCCTTAGCCTAAGGCTAGGGGAGCCCTATCCTTAGCTTAAGCCTAGGGGTGCCCTAGCCTAAGGCTAGGGGAGCCCTAGCCTTAGCCTAAGCCTAGGGGTTCCCTAACCTAAGTCTAGGGGAGCCTAGCCTAAAGTTGGGGATTCCTAGCCTAAGGCTAGGGGAGCCCCAGCCTTAGCCTAAGCCAAGGGGTGTCCTAACGTAAGGCTATGGGAGCCCTAGCCTAAGGCTAGGTGAGCCCTAGCCTTAGCCTAAGCCTAGGGGAGCCCTAGCCTAAGGCTAGGGGAGCCCTAGCCTAAGGCTAGGGGTGCACTAGCCTAAGGCTAGGGGAGCCCTAGCCTTAGCCTAAGCCTAGGGGTGCCCGAAACTAAGGCTAGGGGAGACCTAGCCTTAGCCTAAGTCTAGGGGTTCCCTAGCCTAAGGCTAGGGGAGCCATACCCTAAGGCTAGGGGAGCACTAGCCTTTGCCTAAGCCTAGGGGTGCCCTAGCCTAAGGTTATGGGAGCCCTAGCCTTAGCCTAAGCCTAGGGGTGGCCTAGCTTAAGGCTAGGGGAGCCCTAGCCTTAGCCTAAGCCTAGGGGTGCCCTAACCTAAGGCTAGGGGAGCCCTAGCCTAAGGCTAGGGGAGCCCTAGCCTAAGGCTTGGGGCGCCCTAGCCTAAGGCTAGGGAACCCTAGCCCAAGGCTAGGGGAGCCCTAGACTTAGCCTAAGCCTAGGGGTGCCCTAGCCCAAGGCTATGGGAGCCTTAGCCTAAGGCTATGGGAGCCCTATCCTTAGCCTAAGCCTAGGGGTGCCCTAGCCCAAGGCTAGGGGAGCCCTAGCCTTAGCCTAAGCCTAGGGATGCCCTAGCCTAAGGCTAGGGGAGCCTTAGCCTAAGGCTAGGGGAGCCCTAGCCTTAGCCTAAGCCTAGGGGTGCCCTAGCCTAAGGCTATGGGAGCCCAAGCCTAAGGCTATTGGAGCCCTAGTCTTAGCCTAAGCCTAGGGGTGCCCAAGCTTAAGCCTAGGGGTACCCCAGCCTAGGCTAGGGGAGCCCTAGCCTGAGCCTAAGTCTAGGGGTGCCCTAACCTAAGGCTAGGGGACCCTAGCCTAAAGCTAGGGGAGTCCTAGCCTAAGGCTAGGGGAGCCCTAGCCTTAGCCTAAGCCTAGGGGTAACCTAACGTAAGGCTAGGGGAGCCCTATCCTTAGCCTAAGCCTAGGGGTGCCCTAGCCTAAGGCTAGGGGAGCCTTAGCCTAAGGCTAAGGGAGCCCTATCCTTAGCCTAACCCTAGGTGTGCCCTAGCCTAAGGTTAGGGGAGCCCTAGCCTTACCCTAAGCCTAGGGGTGGCCAAGCCTAAGGCTAGGGGAGCCCTAGCCTTAGCCTAAGCCTAGGGGTGCCCTAACCTAAGGCTAGGGGAGCCTAGCCTAAAGCTAGGCGAGTCCTAGCCTAAGGCTTGGGGAGCCCTGCCTTAGCCTAAGCCTAGGGGAGCCCTAGCCTAAGGCTGGCGGAGCCCTAGCCTTAGCCTAAGCCTAGGTGTGCCCTAGCCTAAGGCTAGGGGAGCCCTAGCCTGGGGCTAGGGGAGCCCTAGCCTAAGGCTAGGGGAGCCCTTGCCTTAGCCTAAGCATAGGGGTGCCCTAGCCTAAGGCTATGGGAGCCCTAGACTAAGGCTAGGGGAGCCCTAGCCTTAGCCTAAGCCTAGGGGTGCCCTAGCCTAAGGCTAGGGGAGCCCTAGCCCAAGTCTAGGGGAGCCCTAGCCCAAGGCTAGGGGAGCCCTATCCTTAGCCTAAGCCTAGGGGTGCCCTAGCCTAAGGCTAGGGGAGCCCTATCCTTAGCTTAAGCCTAGGGGTGCCCTAGCCTAAGGCTAGGGGAGCCCTAGCCTTAGCCTAAGCCTAGGGGTTCCCTAACCTAAGTCTAGGGGAGCCTAGCCTAAAGTTGGGGATTCCTAGCCTAAGGCTAGGGGAGCCCTAGCCTTAGCCTAAGCCTAGGGGTGTCCTAACGTAAGGCTATGGGAGCCCTAGCCTAAGGCTAGGTGAGCCCTAGCCTTAGCCTAAGCCTAGGGGAGCCCTAGCCTAAGGCTGGCGGAGCCCTAGCCTTAGCCTAAGCCTAGGTGTGCCCTAGCCTAAGGTTAGGGGAGCCCTAGCATTAGGCGAGGGAAGCCCTATCCTAAGGCTAGAGGAGCCCTAGCCTAAGGCTAGGGCAGCCCTAGCCTAAGGCTTTGGAAGCCCTAGCCTTAGCCTAAGCCTAGGGGTGCCCGAAACTAAGGCTAGGGGAGACCTAGCCTTAGCCTAAGAATAGGGGTTCCCTAGCCTAAGGCTAGGGGAGCCATACCCTAAGGCTAGGGGAGCCCTAGCCTTAGCCTAAGCCTAGGGGTGCCCTAGCCTAAGGCTAGGGGAGCCCTAGCCCAAGGCTAGGGGAGCCCTAGCCCAAGGCTAGGGGAGCCCTAGCCCAAGGCTAGGGGAGCCCTATCCTTAGCCTAAGCCTAGGGGTGCCCTAGCCTAAGGCTAGGGGAGCCTTAGCCTAAGGCTAGGGGAGCCCTATCCTTAGCTTAAGCCTAGGGGTGCCCTAGCCTAAGGCTAGGGGAGCCCTAGCCTTAGCCTAAGCCTAGGGGTTCCCTAACCTAAGTCTAGGGGAGCCTAGCCTAAAGTTGGGGATTCCTAGCCTACGGCTAGGGGAGCCCCAGCCTTAGCCTAAGCCAAGGGGTGTCCTAACGTAAGGCTATGGGAGCCCTAGCCTAAGGCTAGGTGAGCCCTAGCCTTAGCCTAAGCCTAGGGGAGCCCTAGCCTAAGGCTAGGGGAGCCCTAGCCTAAGGCTAGGGGTGCACTAGCCTAAGGCTAGGGGAGCCCTAGCCTTAGCCTAAGCCTAGGGGTGCCCGAAACTAAGGCTAGGGAAGACCTAGCCTTAGCCTAAGTCTAGGGGTTCCCTAGCCTAAGGCTAGGGGAGCCATACCCTAAGGCTAGGGGAGCACTAGCCTTTGCCTAAGCCTAGGGGTGCCCTAGCCTAAGGTTATGGGAGCCCTAGCCTTAGCCTAAGCCTAGGGGTGGCCTAGCTTAAGGCTAGGGGAGCCCTAGCCTTAGCCTAAGCCTAGGGGTGCCCTAACCTAAGGCTAGGGGAGCCCTAGCCTAAGGCTAGGGGAGCCCTAGCCTAAGGCTTGGGGCGCCCTAGCCTAAGGCTAGGGAACCCTAGCCCAAGGCTAGGGGAGCCCTAGACTTAGCCTAAGCCTAGGGGTGCCCTAGCCCAAGGCTATGGGAGCCTTAGCCTAAGGCTATGGGAGCCCTATCCTTAGCCTAAGCCTAGGGGTGCCCTAGCCCAAGGCTAGGGGAGCCCTAGCCTTAGCCTAAGCCTAGGGATGCCCTAGCCTAAGGCTAGGGGAGCCTTAGCCTAAGGCTAGGGGAGCCCTAGCCTTAGCCTAAGCCTAGGGGTGCCCTAGCCTAAGGCTATGGGAGCCCAAGCCTAAGGCTATTGGAGCCCTAGTCTTAGCCTAAGCCTAGGGGTGCCCAAGCTTAAGCCTAGGGGTACCCCAGCCTAGGCTAGGGGAGCCCTAGCCTGAGCCTAAGTCTAGGGGTGCCCTAACCTAAGGCTAGGGGACCCTAGCCTAAAGCTAGGGGAGTCCTAGCCTAAGGCTAGGGGAGCCCTAGCCTTAGCCTAAGCCTAGGGGTAACCTAACGTAAGGCTAGGGGAGCCCTATCCTTAGCCTAAGCCTAGGGGTGCCCTAGCCTAAGGCTAGGGGAGCCTTAGCCTAAGGCTAAGGGAGCCCTATCCTTAGCCTAACCCTAGGTGTGCCCTAGCCTAAGGTTAGGGGAGCCCTAGCCTTACCCTAAGCCTAGGGGTGGCCAAGCCTAAGGCTAGGGGAGCCCTAGCCTTAGCCTAAGCCTAGGGGTGCCCTAACCTAAGGCTAGGGGAGCCTAGCCTAAAGCTAGGCGAGTCCTAGCCTAAGGCTTGGGGAGCCCTGCCTTAGCCTAAGCCTAGGGGAGCCCTAGCCTAAGGCTGGCGGAGCCCTAGCCTTAGCCTAAGCCTAGGTGTGCCCTAGCCTAAGGCTAGGGGAGCCCTAGCCTGGGGCTAGGGGAGCCCTAGCCTAAGGCTAGGGGAGCCCTTGCCTTAGCCTAAGCATAGGGGTGCCCTAGCCTAAGGCTATGGGAGCCCTAGACTAAGGCTAGGGGAGCCCTAGCCTTAGCCTAAGCCTAGGGGTGCCCTAGCCTAAGGCTAGGGGAGCCCTAGCCCAAGTCTAGGGGAGCCCTAGCCCAAGGCTAGGGGAGCCCTATCCTTAGCCTAAGCCTAGGGGTGCCCTAGCCTAAGGCTAGGGGAGCCTTAGCCTAAGGCTAGGGGAGCCCTATCCTTAGCTTAAGCCTAGGGGTGCCCTAGCCTAAGGCTAGGGGAGCCCTAGCCTTAGCCTAAGCCTAGGGGTTCCCTAACCTAAGTCTAGGGGAGCCTAGCCTAAAGTTGGGGATTCCTAGCCTAAGGCTAGGGGAGCCCTAGCCTTAGCCTAAGCCTAGGGGTGTCCTAACGTAAGGCTATGGGAGCCCTAGCCTAAGGCTAGGTGAGCCCTAGCCTTAGCCTAAGCCTAGGGGAGCCCTAGCCTAAGGCTGGCGGAGCCCTAGCCTTAGCCTAAGCCTAGGTGTGCCCTAGCCTAAGGTTAGGGGAGCCCTAGCATTAGGCGAGGGAAGCCCTATCCTAAGGCTAGAGGAGCCCTAGCCTAAGGCTAGGGCAGCCCTAGCCTAAGGCTTTGGAAGCCCTAGCCTTAGCCTAAGCCTAGGGGTGCCCGAAACTAAGGCTAGGGGAGACCTAGCCTTAGCCTAAGAATAGGGGTTCCCTAGCCTAAGGCTAGGGGAGCCATACCCTAAGGCTAGGGGAGCCCTAGCCTTAGCCTAAGCCTAGGGGTGCCCTAGCCTAAGGCTAGGGGAGCCCTAGCCCAAGGCCTGGGGAGCACTAGCCTAAGGCTATGGGATCACTAGCCTAAGCCTAGGGGAGCACTAGCCTAAGGCTAGGGGAGCTCTAGCCAAAGCCTAGGGGAGCCTAGCCTAAGGCTAGGGGAGCCCTAGCCTTAGCCTAAGCCCAGGGGTGCCCTAGCATAGGCTAGGGGAGCCTTAACCTAAGGCTAGGGGAGCTTTATCCTTAGCCTAAGCCTAGGGGTGCCCTAGCCTAAGGCTAGGGGAGCCCTAGCCTTAGCCTAAGCCTAAGCGTGCCCTAGCCTAAGGCTAGGGCAGCCCTAGCCTTAGCCTAAGCCTAGGGGTGCCCTAACATAAGGCTAGGGGAGCCCTAGCCTAAGGCTAGGGGAGCCCTAGCCTAAGGCTTGGGGCGCCCTAGCCTAAGGCTAGGGGAGCCCTAGCCCAAGGCTAGGGGAGCCCTAGCCTTAGCCTAAGCCTAGGGGTGCCCTAGCCCAAGGCTAGGGGAGCCTTAGCCTAAGGCTAGGGGAGACCTATCCTTAGCCTAAGCCTAGGGGTGCCCTAGCCCAAGGCTAGGGGAGCCCTAACCTTAGCCTAAGCCTAGGGATCCCCTAGCCTAAGGCTAGGGGAGCCTTAGCCTAAGGCTAGGGGAGCCCTATCCTTAGCCTAAGCCTAGGGGTGCCCTACCCTAAGGCTAGGGGAGCCATAGCCTTAGCCAAAGCCTAGGGGTGCCCTAGCCTAAGGCTAGGGGAGCGCTAGCCTTAGCCTAAGCCTAGGGGTGCTCTAACCTAAGGCTAGGGGAGCCTAGCCTAAAGTTGGGGAGTCCTAGCCTAAGGCTAGGGGAGCCCAAGCCTTATCCTAAGCCTAGGGGTGTCCTAATGTAAGGCTAGGGGAGCCCTAGCCTTAGCCTAAGCCTAGGGGAGCCCTAGCCTAAGGCTGGCGGAGCCCTAGCCTTAGCCTAAGCCTAGGTGTGCCCTAGCCTAAGGTTAGGGGAGCCCTAGCCTAAGGCTAGGGGAGCACTAGCCTAAGGCTAGGGGAGCCCTAGCCTAAGGCTAGGGGAGCCCTAGCCTAAGGCTAGGGGAGCCCTAGCCTAACCCAAGCCTAGGGGTGCCCGAAACTAAGGCTAGGGGAGACCTAGCCTTACCTAAGTCTAGGGGTTACCTAGCCTAAGGTTAGGGGAGCCATACCCTAAGGCTAGGGGAGCACTAGCCTTAGCCTGAGCCTAGGGGTGCCCTAGCCTAAGCCTAGGGGAGCCCTAGCCCAAGCCTAGGGGAGTCCTAGCCTAAGGCTGGCGGAGCCCTAGCCTTAGCGTAAGCCTAGGTGTGCCCTAGCCTAAGGCTAGGGGAGACCTAGCCTAAGGCTAGGGGAGACCTACCCTTAGCCTAAGCCTAGGGGTGCCCTAGCTTAAGGCTAGGGTAGCCCTAAACTAAGGCTAGGGGAGCGCTAGCCTTAGCCTAAGCCTAGGGGTGCCCTAGCCTAAGGTTAGGGGAGCCCTAGCCTAAGGATCGGGGAGCCCTAGCCTTAGCCTAAGCCTAGGAGTTTCCTAGCCTAAAGCTAGGGGAGCCCTAGCCTAAGGCTAGGGGAAACCTAGACTTAGCCTAAGCCTAGGGTGCCCTAGCCTAAGGCAAGGGGAGCCCTAGCCTTAGCCTAAGCCTAAAAGTGCCCTAGCCTAAGGCTAGGGGAGCACTAGCCTTAGCCTAAGCAAAGGGGTGCCCTAACCTAAGGCTAGAAAAGCCCTAGCCTAAGGCTAGGGGAGCCCTAGCCTTAGCCTAAGCCTAGAGACTGCCCTACCCTAAGGCTACGGGAGCCCTAACCTAAGGCTAGGGGATCCCTAACATAAGGCAAGGGGTGCCCTAGCCTAAGGCTAGGAGAGTGCTTGCCTTAGCCTATGCCTAGGCGTGCCCGAAACTAAGGCTATGGGAGCCCTAACCTAAGGCTAGGGGAGTCCTAACATAAGGCAAGGGGAGCCCTAGCCTAAGGCTAGGAGTGTGCTAGCCTTAGCCTAAGCCTAGGCGTGCCCGAAACTAAGGCTAGGGGAGCCATAGCAAAAGGCTAGGGGAGCCCTAGCCTAAGCCTCTGGGAGCCCTAGCCTAAGCCTAGGGGTGCCTTAGCCTAAGCCTAGGGGTGCCCTAGCCTAAGGCTAGGGGAGCCCTAGCCTAAGGCTAGGGGAGCCCTAGCCTAAGGCTAGGGGAGCCCTAGCCATATCCTAATCATAGGGGAGCCCTAGCCTTAGCCTAAGTCTAGGGGAGCCCTAGCCATATCCTAAGCATAGGGGAGCCCTAGCCTTAGCCTAAGCCTAGGGGTGTCCTAGCCTAAGCCTAGGGGAGTCCTAGCCTTAGCCTAAGCCTAGGGGTGCCCTAGCCTAAAGTTAGGGGAGCCTAGCCTAAGGCTAGGGAGGCCCTAGCCTAAGGCTACGGGATCCCTAGCCTTAGGCTAGGGGAGCCCTAGTAAGGCTACGGGAGCCCAAGCCTTAGCCTAAACCTAGGGTTTCCCGAAGCTAAGGCTAGGGGAGCCCTAGCCTTAGCCTAAGCCTAGGGGTGCCCTAGCCTAAGGCTAGGGAGCCCCAGCCTAAGGCTAGGGGAGTCCTTGCCATACCCTAAGCCTAGGGGTGCCCTAGCCTAAGGCTAGGGAAGCCCTAGCCCAAGGCTAGAGGAGCCCTAGCCTAAGGTTAGGGGAGCCCTAACCTTAGCCTAAGCCTAGGGGAGCCCTAGCTTAAGGCTAGGGGAGCCCTAGCCTAAGGCTAGGGGAGCGCTAGCCTAAGGCTAAGGGAGCCCTAGACTTAGCCTATGCCTAAGCGTTCCCTAGCCTAAGGCTAGAGGAGCCCTAGACCTAGCCTAAGCCTAGGGGTGCCCTAACCTAAGGTTAGAAAACCCTAGCCTAAGGCTAGGGGAGCCCTAGTCTTAGCCTAAGCCTAGGGGTGACCTAGCCTAAGGCTACGGGAGCCCTAGCCTAAGGTTCGGGGAGCCCTAGTCTTAGCTTAAGCCTAGGGGTTCCCTAGCCTAAGGCTAGGGGAGCCCTAGCCAAAGGCTAGGGGAGCGCTAGCCTAAGCCTAGGGGAGCCCTAGCCTAATGCTAGGGGAGCCCTAGCCTAAGCCTAGGGGAGCCTAGCCTAAGGCTAGGGGAGCCCGAGCTTTAGCCTAAGCCTAGGGGTGCTCTAGCCTAAGGCTAGGGGAGCCCTAGCCTTAGCCTAAGCCTAGGGGTGCCCTTGCCTAGGCTAGGGGAGCCCTAGCCTTAGCCTAAGCCTAGGGGTGCCCTAACCTAAGGCTAGGGGAGCCTAGCCTAAAGCTAGGGGAGTCCTAGCCTAAGGCTAGGGGAGCCCTAGCCTTAGCCTAAGCCGAGGGGTGACCTAACGTAAGGCTAGGGGAGGCCTATCCTTAGCCTAAGCCTAGGGGTGCCCTAGCCTAAGGCTAGGGGAGCCCTAGCCTTAGCCTAAGCCTAGGGGTGACCTAATGTAAGGCTAGGGGAGCCCTATACTTAGCCTAAGCCTAGGGGTGCCCTAGCCTAAGGCTAGGGGAGCATTAGCCTAAGGCAAGGGGAGCCCTAGCCTTAGACTAAGCCTAGGGGAGGCCTAGCCTAACGCTAGGGGAGCCCTAGCCTTAGCCTAAGCCTATGGGTGCCCAAACCTAAGGCTAGGGGAGCCTAGCCTAAAGCTAGGCGAGTCCTAGCCTAAGGCTAGGGGAGCCGTAGCCTTAGCCTAAGCCTAGGGGTGCCCTAACGTAAGGCTAGGGGAGCCCTAGCCTAAGGCTAGGGGTGCCCTAGCCCTACCCTAAGCCTAGGGGAGACCTAGCCTAAGGCTGGCGGAGCCCTAGCCTTAGCCTAAGCCTAGGTGTGCCCTAGCCTAAGGCTAGGGGAGCCCTAGTCTGGGGCTAGGGGAGCCCTAGCCTAAGGCTAGGGGAGCCCTAGCCTTAACCTAAGCCAAGGGGTGAACTAACCTAAGGCTAGGGGAGCCCAGCCTAAAGCTAGGGGAGTCCTAGCCTAAGGCTAGGGGAGCCCTAGCCTAAGGGTAGGGGAGCCCTAGCCTAAGGGTAGGGGAGCCCTAGCCTAAGGGTAGGGGAGCCCTAGCCTAAGGCTAGGGGAGCCGTTGCCTTAGCCTAAGCATAGGGGTGCCCTAGCCTAAGGCTAGGGGAGCCCTAGCCTAAGGCTAGGGGAGCCCTAGCCTAAGGCTAGGGGAGCCCTAGCCTAAGGCTAGGGGAGCCCTAGCCTTACCATAAGCCTAGGGATGCCCTAGCCCAAGGCTAGGGGAGCCCTAGCCCAAGGCTAGGGGAGCCCTAGCCTTAGCCTAAGCCTAGGGATGCCCTAGCCTAAGGCTAGGGGAGCCTTAGCCTAAGGCTAGGGGAGCCCTATCCTTAGCTTAAGCCTAGGGGTGCCCTACCCTAAGGCTAGGGGAGCCATAGCCTTAGCCTAAGCCTAGGGGTGCCCTACCCTAAGGCTAGGGGAGCCCTAGCCTAAGGCTAGGGGAGCACTAGCCTAAGGATAGGGGAGCCCTAGCCTTAGCCTAAGCCTAGGGGTGCCCGAAACTAAGGCTAGGGGAGACCTAGCCTTAGCCTAAGTCTAGGGGTTCCCTAGCCTAAGGCTAGGGGAGCCATACCCTAAGGCTAGGGGAGCACTAGCCTTAGCCTAAGCCTAGGGGTGGCCTAGCCTAAGGCTACGGGAGCCCTAGCCTTAGCCTAAGCCTAGGGGTGCCCTAACCTAAGGTTAGGCGAGCCCTAGCCTAAGGCAAGGGGAGCCCTAGCCTAAGGCTTGGGGCGCCCTAGCCTAAGGCTAGGGGAGCCCTAGCCCAAGGCTAGGGGAGCCCTAGCCTTAGCCTAAGCCTAGGGGTGCCCTAGCCCAAGGCTAGGGGAGCCTTAGCCTAAGGCTAGGGGAGCCCTATCCTTAGCCTAAGCCTAGGGGTGCCCTAGCCCAAGGCTAGGGGAGCCCTAGCCTTAGCCTAAGCCTAGGGATGCCCTAGCCTAAGGCTAGGGGAGCCTTAGCCTAAGGCTAGGGGAGCCCTAGCCTTAGCCTAAGGCTAGGGGAGCCCTAGCCTTAGCCTAAGCCTAGAGGTGCCCTAGCCTAAGGCTATGGGAGCCCAAGCCTAAGGCTATTGGAGCCCTAGTCTTAGCCTAAGCCTAGGGGTGCCCAAGCTTAAGCCTAGGGGTGCCCCAGCCTAGGCTAGGGGAGCCCTAGCCTTAGCCTAAGTCTAGGGGTGCCCTAACCTAAGGCTAGGGGACCCTAGCCTAAAGCTAGGGGAGTCCTAGCCTAAGGCTAGGGGAGCCCTAGCCTTAGCCTAAGCCTAGGGGTAACCTAACGTAAGGCTAGGGGAGCCCTATCCTTAGCCTAAGCCTAGGGGTGCCCTAGCCTAAGGCTAGGGGAGCCTTAGCCTAAGGCTAAGGGAGCCCTATCTTAGACTAACCCTAGGTGTGCCCTAGCCTAAGGTTAGGGGAGCCCTAGCCTTACCCTAAGCCTAGGGGTGGCCTAGCCTAAGGCTAGGGGAGCCCTAGCCTTAGCCTAAGCCTAGGGGTGCCCTAACCTAAGGCTAGGGGAGCCTAGCCTAAAGCTAGGCGAGTCCTAGCCTAAGGCTTGGGGAGCCCTAGCCTTAGCCTAAGCCTAGGGGAGCCCTAGCCTAAGGCTGGCGGGGCCCTAGCCTTAGCCTAAGCCTAGGTGTGCCCTAGCCTAAGGCTAGGGGAGCCCTAGTCTGGGGCTAGGGGAGCCCTAGCCTAAGGCTAGGGGAGCCCTTGCCTTAGCCTAAGCATAGGGGTGCCCTAGCCTAAGGCTATGGGAGCCCTAGACTAAGGCTAGGGGAGTCCTAGCCTTAGCCTAAGCCTAGGGGTGCCCTAGCCTAAGGCTAGGGGAGCCTTAGCCTAAGGCTTGGGGAGCCCTATCCTTAGCTTAAGCCTAGGGGTGCCATAGCCTAAGGCTAAGGGAGCCCTAGCCTTAGCCTAAGCCTAGGGGAGCCCTAGCCTAAGGCTGGCGGAGCCCTAGCCTTAGCCTAAGCCTAGGTGTGCCCTAGCCTAAGGTTAGGGGAGCCCTAGCCTTAGGCTAGGGAAGCCCTATCCTAAGGCTAGAGGAGCCCTAGCCTAAGGCTAGGGCAGCCCTAGCCTAAGGCTTGGGAAGCCCTAGCCTTAGCCTAAGCCTAGGGGTGCCCGAAACTAAGGCTAGGGGAGACCTAGCCTTAGCCTAAGAATAGGGGTTCCCTAGCCTAAGGCTAGGGGAGCCATACCCTAAGGCTAGGGGAGCCCTAGCCTTAGCCTAAGCCTAGGGGTGCCCTAACCTAAGGCTTGGCTAGCCTAGCCTAAAGCTAGGGGAGTCCTAGCCTAAGGCTAGGGGAGCCCTAGCCTTAGCCTAAGACTAGGGGAGCCCTAGCCTAAGGCTAGGGGAGCCCTAGACTTAGCCTAAGCCTAGGGGTGCCCTAGCCTAAGGCTAGGGGAGCCCTAGCCTTAGCTTAAGCCTAAAAGTGCCATAGCCTAAGGCTAGGGGAGCACTAGCCTTAGCCAAAGCAAAGGGGTGCCCTAACCTAAGGCTAGAAAAGCCCTAGCCTAAGGCTAGGGGAGCCCTAGCCTTAGCCTAAGCCTAGAGACTGCCCTAGCCTAAGGCTACGGGAGCCCTAACCTAAGGCTAGGGGAGCCCTAACATAAGGCAAGGGGAGCCCTAGCCTAAGGCTAGGAGAGTGCTACCCTTAGCCTAAGCCTAGGCGTGCCCGAAACTAAGGCTACGGGAGCCCTAACCTAAAGCTAGGGGGGCCCTAACATAAGGCAAGGGGAGCCCTAGCCTAAGGCTAGGAGAGTGCTAGCCTTAGCCTAAGCCTAGGCGTGCCCGAAACTAAGGCTAGGGGAGCCATAGCCAAAGGCTAGGGGAGCCCTAGCCTAAGGCTCTGGGTGCCCTAGCCTAAGCCTAGGGGTGCCCTAGCCTAAGGCTAGGGGAGCTCTATCCTCAGACTAGGGGTTCCCTAACCTAGGCTAGGGGAGCCCTAGCCTAAGGCTAGGGGAGCCCTATCCTTAACCTAAGCCTAGGGGTGCCCTATCCTAAGGCTAGGGGAGCACTAGCCTTAGCCTAAGCCTAGGGGAGTCCTAGCCTAAGTCCAGGGGTGTCCTAGCCTTAGCCTAAGCCTAGGGGTGCCCTAACCTAAAGTTAGGGGAGCCTAGCCTAAGGCTAGGTTAGCCTAGGCTAGGGGAGCCCTGGAAGGCTACGGGAGCCCAAGTCTTAGCCTAAACCTTGGGTTTCCCGAAGCTAAGGCTATGGTGCCCTTGCCTTAGCCTAAGCCTAGGGGTGCCCTAGCCTAAGGCTAGGGGAGCCCTAGCCTAAGGCTAGGGGTGCGCTAGCCTAAGGCTAGGGGAGCCCAAGACTTAGTCTAAGCCTAGGGGTGCCCTAACCTAAGGTTAGAAAAGCCCTAGCCTAAGGTTAGGGGAGCCCTAGCCTTAGCCTAAGCCTAGGGGTGCCCTAGCCTAAGGCTATGGGAGCCCAAGCCTAAGGCTATGGGAGCCCTAGTCTTAGCCTAAGCCTAGGGGTGCCCAAGCCTAAGCCTAGGCGTGCCCCAGCCTAAGGCTTGGGGAGCCCTAGCCTTAGCCTAAGCCTAGGGGTGCCCTAACCTAAGGCTAGGGGAGCATAGCCTAAATCTAGGGGAGTCCTAGCCTAAGGCTAGGGGAGCCCTAGCTTTAGCCTAAGCCTAGGGGTGCCCTAAAGAAAAGCTAGGGGAGCCCTAGCCTTAGCCTAAGCCTAGGGGAGCCCAGCCTAAGCCTGGCTGAGCCCTATCCTTAGCCTAAGCCTAGGTGTGCCCTAGCCTAAGGCTAGGGGAGCCCTAGCCTAAGGCATGGGGAGCTCTAGCCTAAGGCTAGGGGAGATTTAGCCTAAGGCTAGGGGAGCCCTTGCCTTAGCCTAAGCATAGGGGTGCCCCAGCCTAAGGCTAGGGGAGCACTATCCTAAGGCTAGGGGAGCCTTAGACTTAGCCTAATCCTAGGGGTGCCCTCGCCTAACGCTAGGGAAGCTCTATCCTAAGACTAGGGGTTCCCTAGCCTAGGCTAGGGGAGCCCTAGCCTAAGGCTAGGGGAGCCCTAGCCTTAGCCTAAGCCTAAGGGTGCCCTAACCTAAGGCTAGGGGAGCCTAGCCTTAGCCTAAGCCTAGGCGTTTCCTAGCCTAAAACTAGGGGAGCCCTAGCTAAGCCTAGGGGTGCCCTAGCCTAAGGCTAGGGGAGCGCTAGCCTAAGCCTAGGGATGCCCTAGCCTAAGGCTAGGGGAGCCCTAGCCTAAGCCTAGGGGAGCTTAGCCTAAGGCTAGGGTAGCCCAAGCTTTAGCCTAAGCCTAGGGGTGCCCTAGCCTAAGGCTAGGGTAGCCCTACCCTTAGCCTAAGCCTAGGGGTTCCATAAACTAAGGCTAGGGGAGCCCTAGACTAAGGATAGGGGAGCCCTAGCATAATCCTAAGCCTAGGGGAGCCCAGCATAAGGCTGGCGGATTCCTGGCCTTAGCCTCAACCTAGGGGTGCCCTAGCCTATGGCTAGGGTAGCCCTAGCGTAAGGCTAGGGGAGCCCTAGCCTAAGGCTAGGGGAGCCCTAGCCTAAGGCTAGGGGAGCGCTAGCCTTAGCCTAAGCCTAGGGGTGCCCTAGCCTAAGGTTAGGGGAGCCCTAGCCTAAGGCTCGGGGAGTCCTAGCCTTAGCCTAAGCCTAGGGGTGTCCTAGCCTAAGGCTAGTGGAGCCCTACCCTAAGGCTAGGGGAGCCCTAGCCTTAGCCTAAGCCTAGGGGTGCCCTAGCCTAAGGTTAGGGGAGCCTAGCCTAAGTCTATGGAAGCCGTAGCCTAAGGCTACGGGAGCCCTAGCCTTAGCCTAAGCCTAGGGGTGCCCTAGCCTAAGGCTAGGGGAGCGCTAGCCTATGCCTAGGGGAGCCCTAGCCTAAGCCTAGGGGAGCCTAGCCTAAGGCTAGGGGAGCCCGAGCTTTAGCCTAAGCCTAGGGGTGCCCTAACGTAAGGCTAGGGGAGCCCTAGCCTAAGGCTAGGGGAGCCCTAGGCTTCGCGTAAGCCTAGGGGAGCCCTAGCCTAAGGCTGCCAGAGCCCTAGCCTTAGCCTAAGCCTAGGTGTACCCTAGCTTAAGCCTAGGGGTGCCCGAAGCTAAAGCTAGGGGAACCCTAGCCATAGCCTAAGCCTAGGGGTGCCCTAGCCTAAGGCTAGGGTAGCCCTAGCCTAAGGCTCGGGGAGCCCTTGCCTTAGCCTAAGCCTAGGGTTGTCCTAGCCTAATGCTAGTGGAGCCCTAGATTACCCTAAGCCTAGGGGTGCCCTAGCCTAAGGCTAGGGGAGCCTTAGCCTAAGGCTAGGGGAGCCGTAGCCTTAGCCTAAGCCGAGGGGTGCCCGAAACTAAGGCTAGGGGAGCCCTAGCCTTAGCCTAAGCCTAGGGGTTCCCTAGCCTAAGGCTAGGGGAGCCATAGCCTAAGGCTAGTGGAGCCCTTGCCTTAGCCTAAGCCTAGGGGTGCCATAGCCTAAGGCTATGGGAGCCCTAGCCTAAGGCTAGGGGAGCCCTAGCCTTAGCCTAAGCCTAGGGGTGCCCTAGCCTAAGGCTAGGGGAGCCCTAGCCCAAGGCCAGGGGAGCCCTATCCTAAGGCGAGGGGAGCCCTAGCCTTAGCCTAAACCTAGGGGAGCCCTAGCTTAAGGCTGTGGGATCCCTACCCTAAGGCTACGGGAGCCCTAGCCTAAGGCTACGGGAGCCCTAGCCTAAGGCTAGGGGAGCCCTGGCCTAAGCCTAGTTGTGCCCTGGCCTTAGCCTAGTGGTTCCCGGGCCTAAGGCTAGGATAGCCCTACCCTAAGTCTAGGGGAGCCATACCCTTAGCCTAAGCCAAGGGGAGCCCTAGCCTAAGGCTAGGAGAGCCCTAGCCTAAGGCTAGGGGAGCCCTATCTTTAGCCTAAGCCTAGGGGTGCCATAGCCTTAGCCTAAGCCTAGGGGTGCTGTAGCCTAAGGCTAGAGGACGCCTAGCCTAAGGCTAGGGGAGCCCTAGGCTAAGGCTAGGGGAGCCCTAACATAAGGCTAGGGGAGCCCTAGCCTTAGCCTAAGCTTAAGGGTGCCCTAGCCTAAGGCTAGGGGAGCCCTAGCCTAAGGTTAGGGGAACCCTGGCTTAAGCCTAGGGGTGCCCTGGCCTAAGGCTATGGGAGCCATAGCGTAACGCTAGTGGAGCCCTAGCCTAAGGCTAGGGGAGCCCCAGTCTAAGGCTAGGGGAGCCCTAGCCTAAGCCTATGGGTGCCCTAGCCTAAGGCTACAAGAGCCCTAGCCTTAGCTTAAGCCTAGGGGTGCCCTAGGCTAAGCCTAGGGGTGCCTAGCCTAAGCCTAGGGGTGCACTAGTTTACGCCTAGGGGTGCCCTAGCCTAAGGCTAAGGGAGCCCTAGCTTCAGGCTAGGGGAGCCCTTCCCTTAGCCTAAGCCTAGGGGTGCCCTAGCCTAAGGCTCGGGGAGCCCTAGCCTTAGCCTAAGCCTAGGTGTCCCCTACCCTAAGGCTAGGGGAGCCCTAGCCTTAGGCTAGGGGAGCCGTAGCCTAAGCCTAAGCCTAGGGGTGCCGGACGCTAATGCTATGGGAGCCCTAGCCTTAGCCTAAGCCTAGGAGTGCCCTAGCATAAGGCTAGGGGTGCCCGAGCCTACGGCTAGGGGAGCATAAGCCTAAGGCTAGGGGAGCCCGAGTCTAAGGCTAGGGGAACCCTAGCCTAATCCTAGGGGTGCCCTAGCCTAAGGCTAGGAGAGCCTTAGCCTAAGGCTAGGGGAGACCTAGCCTGAGCCTAAGCCTAGGGGTTCCCTAGCCTAAGGCTAAGGGAGCTCTAGCCTAAGGCTACGGGAGCCTGAGCCTAAGGCTAGGGGAGCCCTAGCCTTAGCCTAAGCTTAAGGGAGCCCTGGCCTAAGCCTAGTTGTGCCCTGGCTTAAGCCTAGGGGTGCCCTGGCCTAAGGCTAGGGGAGCCCTAGCGTAACGCTAGGGCAGCCCTAACCTAAGGCTAGGGGAGCCCTAGACTAAGGCTAGGGGAGCCTGAGTCTAAGGCTAGGGGAGCCCTAGACTAAGGCTAGGGGAGCCCTGGCCTAAGGCTAGGGGAGCCATAGATAACGCTAGGGGAGCCCTGTCCTAAGCCTAGGGGAGCCCGCGTCTAAGGCTAGGGGAGCCCTAGCTTAAGGCTAGGGGTGCCCTAGCCTAAGGATAGGAGAGCTCTAGCCTAAGGCTCGGGGAGCCCTAGCCTTAGCCTAAGCCTAGTGGTGCCCTAGGCTAAGCCTAGGGGTGCCCTAGTCTAAGCCTAGGGGTGCCCTATCCTAAGGCTAGTCGAGCCTAGCCTTAGCCTAATCCGAGGGGTGCCCAAGCCTAAGGCTAGAGGAGCCCTAGCCTTAGCCTAAGCCTAGGGGTGCCCTAGCCTTAGGCTAGGGGCGCCCTAGTCTAAGCCTAGGGGTGCCATAACCTAAGGCTAGAGGAGCCTAGCCTAAGCCTACGGGAGCCCTAGTCTTAGCCCAAGCTTAGGGGAGCCCTAGCCTAAGGCTAGAGGAGCCCTAGCCTAAGGCTACGGGAGCCCTATACCAAGGCTAGAGGAGCCCGAGCCTAAGGCTACGGGAGCCCTAGCCTAAGGCTAGGGGAGCCCTAGCCTTAGCCTAGGCTTAGGGGAGCCCTAGCCTAAGGCTAGAGGAGCCCTAGCCTAAGGCTAGGGGAGCCCTAGCCTAAGCCTAAGCCTAGGGGTGCCCTAGCCTAAGCCTAGGGGTGCATTGGCCTAAGCCTAGGAGTGCCCTAGCCTAAGGCTACGAGAGCCCTAACCTAAGGCAAGGGGAGCCCTAGCCTTAGCCTAAGCCGAGGGGTTCCCTAGCCCAGGCTAGGGGAGCAATAGCCTAAGGCTAGAGGAGCCCTATCCTTAGCCTAAGCCTAGGGTTACCCTAGCGCTAAGGCTAGGGGAGTCCTAGCCTAAGGCTAGGGGAGCCCGAGTCTAAGGCTAGGGGAGCCCTAGCCTAAAGCTAGGGGAGCCCTAGCCTAAGCCTAAGGGTGCCCTAGACTAAGGCTAGGAGAGCCCTAGCCTAACGCTAGGGGAGCCCTAGTCTAAGCCTAGGGGTGCCCTAGCCTAAGGCTAAAGTAGCCCTATCCTTAGCCTAAGCCTAGGGGTGCCCTAGCCTAAGGTTACGGGAGCCCTAGCCTAAGGCTAGGGGAGCCCTAGCCTTAACCTAAGCCTAGGGGTGCCCTAGCCCAGCCAAGGGGAGCCCTAGCCTTAGCCTAAGCCTAGGGGTGCCCTAGCCTAAGGCTACGGGAGCCCTAGCCTTAGCCTAAGCCTAGGTGTGCCATAGCCTAAGGCTAGGGGAGCCCTAGCCTTAGCCTAAGCCTAGGGGTGCCCTAGCATAAGGCTAGGGGTGCCCGAGCCTACGGCTAGGGGAGCATAAGCCTAAGGCTAGGGGAGCCCGAGTCTAAGGCTAGGGGAACCCTAGCCTAATCCTAGGGGTGCCCTAGCCTAAGGCTAGGAGAGCCTTAGCCTAAGGCTAGGGGAGACCTAGCCTGAGCCTAAGCCTAGGGGTTCCGTAGCCTAAGGCTAGGGGAGCTCTAGCCTAAGGCTACGGGAGCCCGAGCCTAAGGCTAGGGGAGCCCTAGCCTTAGCCTAAGCTTAAGGGAGCCCTTACCTAAGCCTAGTTGTGCCCTGGCTTAAGCCTAGGGGTGCCCTGGCCTAAGGCTAGGGGAGCCCTAGACTAAGGCTAGGGGAGCCGGAGTCTAAGGCTAGGGGAGCCCTAGCCTAAGGCTAGGGGAGCCCTGGCCTAAGGCTAGGGGAGCCATAGCTAATGCTAGGGGAGCCCTGTCCTAAGCCTAGGGGTGCCCTGTTCTAAGGCTAGGGGAGCCCTAGCTAATGCTAGGGGAGCCCTAGCCTAAGGCTAGGGGTTCCCTAGCCTAAGGATAGGAGAGCCCTAGCCTAAGGCTCGGGGAGCCCTAGCCTTAGCCTAAGCCTAGTGGTGCCCTTGGCTAAGCCTAGGGGTGCCCTAGCCTAAGCCTAGGGGTGCCCTATCCTAAGGCTAGTCGAGCCCTAGCCTTAGCCTAATCCGAGGGGTGCCCTAGCCTAAGGCTAGGGGAGCCCTAGCCTTAGCCTAAGCCTAGGGGTGCCCTAGCCTTAGGCTAGGGGTGCCCTAGTCTAAGCCTAGGGGTGCCATAACCTAAGGCTAGAGGAGCCTAGCCTAAGCCTACGGGAGCCCTAGTCTTAGCCCAAGCTTAGGGGAGCCCTAGCCTAAGGCTAAGGGAGCCCTATCCCAAGGCTAGAGGAACCCGAGCCTAAGGCTACGGGAGCCCTATCCCAAGGCTAGAGGAACCCGAGCCTAAGGCTACGGGAGCCCTAGCCTAAGGCTAGGGGAGCCCTAGCCTAAGCCTAAGCCTAGGGGTGCCCTAGCCTAAGCCTAGGGTGCCTTGGCCTAAGCCTAGGGGTGCCCTAGCCTAAGGCTACCAGAGCCCTAGCCTAAGGCTACGGGAGCCCTATCCCAAGGCTAGAGGAACCCGAGCCAAAGGCTACGGGAGCCCTAGCCTAAGGCTAGGGGAGCCCTAGCCTAAGGCTAGAGGAGCCCTATCCTTAGCCTAAGCCTAGGGTTACCCTAGCCTAAGGCTAGGGGAGTCCTAGCCTAAGGCTAGGGGAGCCCGAGTCTAAGGCTAGGGGAGCCCTAGCCTAAAGCTAGGGGAGCCCTAGCCTAAGCCTAGGGGTGCCCTAGACTAAGGCTAGGAGAGCCCTAGCCTAACGCTAGGGGAGCCCTAGTCTAAGCCTAGGGGTGCCCTAGCCTAAGGCTAAAGTAGCCCTAGCCTTAGCCTAAGCCTAGGTGTGCCACAGCCTAAGGCTAGGGGAGCCCTAGCCTTAGCCTAAGCCTAGGGGTGCCCTAGCCAAGTCAAGGGGAGCCCTAGCCTTAGCCTAAGCCTAGGGGTGCCCTAGCCTAAGGCTACTGGAGCCCTAGCCTTAGCCTAAGCCTAGGTGTGCCATAGCCTAAGGCTAGGGGAGCCCTAGCCTTAGCCTAAGCCTAGGTGTGCCCTAGCCTAAGGCTAGGGGTGCCCGAGCCTACGGCTAGGGGAGCACGAGCCCAAGGCTAGGGGAGCCCGAGTCTAAGGCTAGGGGAGCCCTAGTCTAAGGCTACGGGAGCCCTAGCCCAACGCTAGAGGAGCCCGAGCCTAAGGCTACGGGAGTCCTAGCCTAAGCCTTGGGGAGCCCTAGCCTTAGCCTAAGCTTAGGGGACCCCTAGCCTAAGGCTAGAGGAGCCCTAGCCTAAGGCTACGGGAGCCCTAGCCCAAGGCTAGAGGAGCCCGAACCTAAGGCTAGAGGAACCCGAGCCTAAGGCTACGGGAGCCCTAGCCTAAGGCTAGAGGAGCACTAGCCTAAGCCTAAGGCTAGGGGTGCCCTAGTATAAGCCTAGGGGTGCCCTAGCCTAAGGCTAGGAGAGCCCTAGCCTAAGGCTAGAGGAGCCATAGCCTTAGCCTAAGCCTAGGGGTGCCCTAGTCCAGGCTAGGAGAGCCCTATCCTAAGGCTTGAGGAGCCCTATCCTTAGCCTAAGCCTAGGGGTGCCCTACCCTAAGGCGAGGACAGCCCTAGCATAAGGCTAGGGGAGCCCTAGCCTAAGCCTAGGGGTGCCCTAGCCTAAGGCTAGGGCAGCACGAGCTTAAGGCTAGGGGAGCCCTAGCCTTCGCCTAAGCCTATGGGTGCCCTAGGCTAAGCCTAGGGGTGCCCTAGCCTAAGGCTAGGAGAGCCTTAGCGTAAGACTATGGGAGCCCTAGCCTTAGCCTTAACCTAGGGGAGCCCTAGCCTTAGCCTAAGCTTAGGGGTGCCCTAGCCTAAGGCTAGGGGAGCCCTAGCCTAAGGCTAGGGGAGCCCTGGCCTAAGCCTAGGGGTGCCCTGGCCTAAGGCTAGGGGAACCCTAGCGTAACGCTAAGGGAGCCCTAGCCTAAGGCTAGGGGAGCCATAGCCTAAGCCTAGGGGAGCCCTAGCCTAAAGCTAGGGGAGCCCTAGCCTAAGGCTCGGGGAGCCCTAGCCTTAGCCTAAGCCTAGTGGTGCCCTAGGCTAAGCCTAGGGGTGCCCTAGCCTAAGCCTAGGGGTGCCCTATCCTAAGGCTAGTCGAGCCCTAGCCTTAGCCTAATCCGAGGGGTGCCCTAGCCTAAGGCTAGGGGAGCCCTAGCCTTAGCGTAAGCCTAGGGGTGCCCTAGCCTAAGGTTACGGGAGCCCTAGCCTAAGGCTAGGGGAGCCCTAGCCTAAGGCTAGGGGAGCCACGGCCTAAGGCTAGGGAAGCCCTAGCCTAGCCTAAGCCTAGGGGTGCCCTAGCCTAAGCCTAGGGGTGCCCTAGCCTAAGCCTATGGGTGCCCTAGCCTAAGGCTAGGGGAGCCCTAGCCATTGCCTAGGCCTACAGGTGCCCTAGCCCAACTAGGGGAGCCCTAGCCTATTGCTAGGGGATCCCTAGCCTTAGCCTAAGCCTAGGGGAGCCATAGCCCAAGGCAACGGGAGCCCTAGCCTTAGCCTAAGCCTAGGGGTGCCCTAGCCTAAGGCTAGGGGTGCCCGAGCCTACGGTTAGGGGAGCACGAGCCCAAGGCTATGGGAGCCCGAGTCTAAGGCTAGGGAAGCCCTAGCCTAAGCCTAGGTGTGCCCTAGCCTAAGGCTAGGAGAGCCTTAGACTAAGGCTAGGGGAGCCCTAGCCTTAGCCTAAGCCTAGGAGTGCCCTAGTCTAAGGCTAGGGAAGCCCAAGCCTAAGGCTACGGGAGCTCTAGCCCAAGGCTAGAGGGGCCCGAGCCTAAGGCTACGGGAGCCCTAGCCTTAGCCTAAGCTTACAGGAGCCCTAGCCTAAGGCTAGAGGAGCCCTAGCCTAAGGCTACGGGAGCCCTAGCCCAAGGCTAGAGGAGCCCGAGCCTAAGGCTAGGGGAGCCCTAGCCTTAGCCTAGGCTTAGGAGAGCCCTAGCCTAAGGCTAGGGGTGCCCTAGCCTAAGCCTAAACCTAGGGGTGCCCTAGCCTAAGCCTAGGGGTGCCCCAGCCTAAGCCTAGGGGTGCCCTAGCCCAGGCTAGGGGAGCCCTAGCCTAAGGCTAGAGGAGCCCTATCCTTAGCCTAAGCCTAGGGTTGCCCTAGCCTAAGGCTAGGGGAGCCCTAGCCTAAGGCTAGGGGAGACCGAGTATAAGGCTAGGGGAGCCCTAGCCTAAAGTTAGGGGAGCCCTAGGCTAAGCCTAGGGGTACCCTAGACTAAGGCTAGGAGAGCCCTAGCCTAAGGCTAGGGGAGCCCTAGCCTAAGCCTAGGGGTGCCCTAGCCTAAGTCTAAAGGAGCCCGAGCCTTAGCCTAAGCCGAGGGGTTCCCTAGCCTAAGGCTAGGGGAGCCCTAGCCTTAGCCTAAGCCTAGGGGTGCCCTATCCTAAGGTTACGGGAGCCCTAGCCTAAGGCTAGGGGAGCCCTAGCCTTAACCTAAGCCTAGGGGTGCCCTAGCCCAGAAAACGGGAGCCCTAGCCTTAGCCTAAGCCTAGGGGTGCCCTAGCCTAAGTCTAGTGGTGCCATAGCTTGAGTGTAGGGGTGCTCTAGCCTGAGGTTAGGGGAGCCGTAGCCTTAGCTTAAGCCTAGGGGTGCCCTAGCCTAAGCCTAGGGATGCCCTAACCTAAGCCTAGGGGTGCCCTAGCCTAAGCCTAGGGGTGCCCTAGCCTAAGCCTAGGGGTGCCCTAGCCTTAGGCTAGGGGAGCCCTAGCCTTAGCCTAAGCCTAGGGATGCCCTAGCCTAAGCTTAGGGGTGCCCTAGCCTTAGCCTAAGTCTAGGGGTGCCCTAGACTAATCCTAGGGGTGCCACAGCCTAAGCCTAGGGGTGCCATAGCCTAAGCCTAGGGGTGCCCTAGCCTAAGCCTAGGGTTGCCCTAGCCTTAGCCTAGGCGAGCCCTAGCCTTAGCCTAAGCCTAGGATGGCCTAGCCTAAGCCTGTGGGTGCCCAAGCCTAAGGCTAGGGGTGCCAAGCCTAAGCCTAGGTCTGCCCTAGTCTAAGCCTAGGGGTGCCCTAGCCTTAGGCTAGGCGATCCCTAGCCTTATCCTAAGCCTAGGGGTGCCCTAGCCTAAGCCTAGGGTTGCCCTAGCCTAAGCCTAGGGGTGCCATAGCCTAAGCCTAGGGCTGCCCTAGCCTAAGCCCGGGGTGCCCTAGCCTAAGCCTAGGGGTGCCCTAGCCTTAGGCTAGGCGAGCCCTAGCCTTAGCCTAAGACTAGGGATGCCCTAGCCTAAGCCTAGGGGTGCCCAAGCCTAAGGCAAGGGGTGCCAAGCCTAAGCCTAGGTCTGCCCTAGTCTAAGCCTAGGGGTGCCCTAGCCTTAGGCTAGGCGAGCCCTAGCCTTAGCCTAAGCCTAGGGCTGCCCTAGCCTAAGCCTAGGGGTGCCCTAGCCTAAGCCTAGGGGTGCCCTAGTTTAGGCTAGGGGAACCCTAGCCTTAGCCTAAGCCTAGGGGTGCACTAGCCTAAGCCTAGCGGTGCCCTAGCCAAAGCCTAGGTGTGCCCAAGCCTTAGGCTAGAGGAGCCCTAGTCTTAGCCTAAGTCTAGGGGTTCCTAGCCTAAGCCTTGTGGTGCCCTAGCCTAAGCCTAGGGGTGCCCTAGCCTAAGAATAGGGGTGCCCTAGCCTAAGCCTAGGGGTGCCCTAGCCTTATGCTAGGGGAGCCCTAGCCTTAGCCTAAGCCTAGGGATGCCCTAGCCTAAGCTTAGGGGTGCCCTAGCCTTAGCCTAAGTCTAGGGGTGCCCTAGACTAATCCTAGGGGTGCCACAGCCTAAGCCTAGGGGTGCCATAGCTTAAGCCTAGGGGTGCCCTAGCCTAAGCCTAGGGGTGCCCTAGCCTTAGCCTAGGCGAGCCCTAGCCTTAGCCTAAGCCTAGGGATGCCCTAGCCTAAGCTTAGGGGTGCCCTAGCCTTAGCCTAAGTCTAGGGGTGCCCTAGACTAATCCTAGGGGTGCCACAGCCTAAGCCTAGGGGTGCCATAGCTTAAGCCTAGGGGTGCCCTAGCCTAAGCCTAGGGGTGCCCTAGCCTTAGCCTAGGCGAGCCCTAGCCTTAGCCTAAGCCTAGGATGGCCTAGCCTAAGCCTGTGGGTGCCCAAGCCTAAGGCTAGGGGTGCCAAGCCTAAGCCTAGGTCTGCCCTAGTCTAAGCCTAGGGGTGCCCTAGCCTTAGGCTAGGCGATCCCTAGCCTTATCCTAAGCCTAGGGGTGCCCAAGCCTAAGCCTAGGGGTGCCCTAGCCTAAGCCTAGGGGTGCCATAGCCTAAGCCTAGGGCTGCCCTAGCCTAAGCCCGGGGTGCCCTAGCCTAAGCCTAGGGGTGCCCTAGCCTTAGGCTAGGCGAGCCCTAGCCTTAGCCTAAGCCTAGGGATGCCCTAGCCTAAGCCTAGGGGTGCCCAAGCCTAAGGCTAGGGGTGCCAAGCCTAAGCCTAGGTCTGCCCTAGTCTAAGCCTAGGGGTGCCCTAGCCTTAGGCTAGGCGAGCCCTAGCCTTAGCCTAAGCCTAGGGTTGCCCTAGCCTAAGCCTAGGGGTGCCCTAGCCTAAGCCTAGGGGTGCCCTAGTTTAGGCTAGGGGAACCCTAGCCTTAGCCTAAGCCTAGGGGTGCACTAGCCTAAGCCTAGCGGTGCCCTAGCCAAAGCCTAGGTGTGCCCAAGCCTTAGGCTAGAGGAGCCCTAGTCTTAGCGTAAGTCTAGGGGTTCCTAGCCTAAGCCTTGTGGTGCCCTAGCCTAAGCCTAGGGGTGCCCTAGCCTAAGAATAGGGGTGCTCTAGCCTAAGCCTAGGGGTGCCCTAGTTTAGGCTAGGGGAACCCTAGCCTTAGCCTAAGCCTAGGGCTTCCTAGCCTAAGCCTTGGGGTGCCCTAGCCTAAGCCTAGGGGTGCCCTAGCCTAAGCCTAGGGGTGCCCTAGCCTAAGACTAGGGGTGCCCTAGCCTAAGCCTAGGGGTGCCCTAGCCTAACCCTCGGGGTGACATTGCCTTAGGCAAGGGGAGCACTAGCCTTAGCCTAAGCCTAGGGGTGCCGTAGCCTAAGCCTAGGGGTGCCCTAGCCAAAGCCTAGGGGTGCCCAGGCCTTAGGCTAGGGGAGCCCTAGCCTTAGCCTAAGCCTATGGCTGCCCTAGCCTAAGACTAGGGGTGCCCTAACCTATCCCTAGGGGTGCCCTAGCCTTAGGCTAGGGGAGCACTAGCCTTAGCCTGAGCCTAGTGGTGCCCTAGCCTAAGCCTAGGGGTGCCCTACCCTAAGCCTATGGGTGCCCTAGCCTAAGCCTAGGGGTGCCCTAGCCTTAGGCTAGCTGAGCCCTAGCCTTAGCCTAAGCCTAGGGGTTCCCTAGCTTAAGCTTACGGGTGCCCTAGCCTAAGCCTAAGGGTGCCCTTGCCTAAGCCTAGGGGAGCCCTAGCCTTAGGCTAAGGGAGCCCTAGCCTTAGCCTAAGCCTAGGGGTGCCCTAGCCTAATACTAGGGGTGCCCTAGCCTAAGCTTAGGGGTGCACTAGCCTAAGCCTAGGGGTGCCCTAGCCTAAGCCTAGGGATGCCCTAGGTTTAGGCTAGGGGAGCCCTAGCCTTACACTAAGACTAGGGGTGCCCTAGCATAAGCCTATGGGGGCCCTAAACTAAGCCTAGGAGTGCCCTGGCCTAAGCCTAGGGGTGCTCTAGCCTTAGGCTAGGGGACCCCTAGCCTTAGCCTAATCCTAGGGGTGCCCTAGCCTAAGCCTAGGGGTGACCTAGCCTGAGCCTAGGGGAGCCCTAGCCTTAGCCTAAGCCAAGGGGTGCCCTAGATTAAGCCTAGGGGTGCCCTAGCCTGAGCCTAGGGGTGCCCTAGCCTAAGCCTAGGGGTGCCCGACCTAAGCCTAGGGGTGCCCTAGCCTTTGGCTAGGGGTTCCCAAGCCTAAGCCTACGGGTGCCCTAGCCTGACGCTAGGGGAACCGTAGCCTTAGTCTATCCTAGGATTGCCCTAGCCTAAGCCTTGGGGTGCCATAGCCTAAGTGTAGGGGTGCCCTAGCCTGAGGCTAGGGGAGCGGTAGCCTTAGCCTAAGCCTAGGGGTGCCCTAGCCTAAGCCAAGGGTGCCCTCGCCTTAGCCTAAGCCTAGGGCTGTCCTAGCCTGAGCCTACGGGTGCCCTAGACTGAGGCTAAGAGAGCCGTAGCCTTAGCCTAAGCCTAGGGGTGCCCTAGCCTAAGCCTAGGGGTGCCCTAGCCTAAGCCTAGGGGTGCCCTAGCCTAAGCATAGGGGTGCCCTAGACTTAGGCTAGGGGAGCCCTAGCCTTAGCCTTAGACTAGGGGTGCCCTAGCCTAAGCCTAGGGGTGCCCTAGCCTGAGCCTAGGAGTGCCCTAGCCTAAGCCTAGGGGTGCCCTAGCCTAAGCCTAGGGCTGCCCCAGGCTAAGGCTAGCGGTGCCCTAGCCTAAGCCTAGGGGTGCCCTAGCCTTAGGCTAGGGGAGCCCTAGCCTTAGCCTAAGCCTAGGAGTTCCCAAGCCTAAGCCTAGGGGTGCCCTAGCCTAAGCCTAAGGGTGCCCTAGCCTTAGGCTAGGTGAACCCTAGCCTTAGTTTAAGCCTAGGGCTGCCCTAGCCTAAGCCTAGGTGTGCCCAAGCCTAAGCCTAGGGGTGCCAAGCCTAAGCCTAGGGGTGCCCTAGCCTAAGCCTAGGTCTGTCCTAGCCTAAGCCTAGGGCTGCCCTAGCCTAAGCCTAGGGGTGCCCTAGCCTGAGCCTAGGGGTGCCCTAGCCTAAGCCTAGGGGTGCCCTAGCCTAAGCCAAGGGGTGCCCTAGCCTAAGGCTACCGGTGCCCTAGCCTAAGCCTAGGGGTGCCCTTGCCTTAGGCTAGGGGAGCCCTAGCCTTAGCCTAAGCTTAGGGGTTCCCTAGCCTAAGCCTAGGGGTGCGCTAGCCTAAGCCTAGCGGTGCCCTAGCCTTAGGCTAGGCGAACCCTAGCCTTAGCTTAAGCCTAGGGCTGCCATAGCCTAAGCTTAGCGGTGCCCGAGCCTAAGTCTAGGGGTGCCAAGCCTAAGCCTAGGGGTGCCCTAGCCTAAGCCTATGTCTGTCCTAGCCTAAGCCTAGGGGTGCCCTAGCCTTAGGCTAGGGGAGGCCTAGCCTTAGCCTAAGCCTAGGGCTGCCCTAGCCTAAGCCTAAGGGTGCCCTATCCTGAGCCTAGGTGTGCCCTAGCCTGAGGCTCGGGGAGCCCTAACCTTAGTCTACCCTAGGATTGCCCTAGCCTAAGCCTAGGGGTGCCATAGCCTGAGTCTAAGGGTGCCCTAGCCTGAGGCTAGGGGAACCGTAGCCTTAGCCTAAGCTTAGGGGTGCCCTAGCCTAAGCCTAGGCGTGCCACAGCCTAAGCCTAGGGGTGCCCTGGCCTAAGCCAAGGGGCGCCCTAGCCTAAGCCTAGGGGTGCCCTAGCCTTACGCTAGAGGAGCCCTAGCCTGAGCCTAAGCCTAGGGATGCCCTAGCCTAAGCCTAACGGTGCCCTAGCCTTAGGCTAGGGGAGCCCTAGCCTTAGCCTAAGCATAGGGGTGCCCTAGCCTTAGGCTAGGGGAGCCCTAGCCTAAGCCTAAGCCTAGGGGTGCCCTAGCCTAAGCCTAGGAGTGCCCTTGCCTAAGCCTAGGGGTGCCCTAGCCTTAGGCTAGGGGAGCCCTAGCCTTAGCCTAAGCCTAGGGTGCCCTAGCCTAAGACTAGGGGTGCCCTAGCCTAAGCTTAGGGGTGCACTAGCCTAAGCCTAGGAGTGCCCTAGCCTAAGCCTAGGGGTGCCCTAGGGTTAGGCTAGGGGAGCCCTAGCCTTACCCTAAGCCTAGGGGTGCCCTAGCCTAAGCCTATGGGTGCCCTAACCTAAGCCTAGGGGTGCCCTAGCCTAAGCCTAGGTGTGCCCAAGCCTTAGGCTAGAGGAGCCCTAGCCTTAGCCTAAGCCTAGGGGTTCCTAGCCTAAGCCTTGTGGTGCCCTAGCCTAAGCCTAGGGGTGCCCTAGCCTAAGATTAGGGGTACCCTAGCCTAAGCCTAGGGGTGCCCTATCCTAACTCTAGGGGTGCCATAACCTTAGGCTAGGGGAGCACTAGCCTTAGCCTAAGCCTAGGGGTGCCCTAGCCTAAGCCTAGGGGTGCCCTAGCCTAAGCCTAGGTGTGCCCTAGCCTTAGGCTAGGGGAGCCCAAGCCTTAGCCTAAGCCAAGGGGTGCCCTAGCCAAACCTAGAGTGCCCTAGCCTAAGCCTATAGGTGCCCTAGCCTAAGCTTAGGGGTGCCCTAGCCTGAGTCTCAGGGTGCCCTAACCTGAGGCTAGTGGAGCCGTTGCCTTAGCCTAAGTCTAGGGGTGCCCTTGACTAAGCCTAGGGGTGCCCTACCTAAGCCTAGGAGTGCCTTAGCCTTAGACTAGGGGTTCCCTAGTCTAAGCCTATGGTGCCCTAGCCTGACGCTAGGGGAGCCATAGCCTTAGTCTATCCTAGGATTGCCCTAGCCTAAGCCTTGGGGTGCCATAGCCTAAGTCTAGGGGTGCCCTAGCCTAAGCCAAGGGTGCCCTAGCCTTAGCCTAAGCCTAGGGCTGCCCTAGCCTGAGCATACGGGTGCCCTAGACTGAGGCTAGGGGAGCCCTAGCCTTAGTCTAGCCTAGGATTGCCCTATCCTAAGCCTAGGTGTGCCATAGCCTGAGTCAAGGGGTGCCCTCGCCTGAGGCGAAGGGAGCCGTAGTCTTAGCCTAAGCCTAGGGGTGCCCTAGCCTAAGCCTAGGGGTGCCCTAGCCTTAGGCTAGGGGAGCCCTAGCCTTAGCCTAAGTCTAGGTGTGCCCTAGCCTAAACCTAGGGGTGCCCTACCTAAGCTTGGGGTGCCCTAGCCTTAGGCTAGGGGTTCCCTAGCCTTAGACTAGGGCTGCCCTAGCCTGAGGCTAGCGGTGCCCTAGACTGAGCCTACGGGTGCCCTAGCCTGAGGATAGGGGAGCCCTAGCCTTAGTCTAGCCTAGGAATGCCCTAGCCTAAGTCTAGTGGTGCCATAGCTTGAGTGTAGGGGTGCCCTAGCCTGAGGCTAGGGGAGCCGTAGCCTTAGCCTAAGCCTAGTGGTGCCCTAGCCTAAGCCTAGGTGTGCCCTAGACTAAGCCTAGGGGTACCCTAGCCTAAGCCTAGGGGTGCCCTAGCCTAAGCCTACCGGTGCCCTAGCCTTAGGCTAGGGTAGCCCTAGCCTTAGCCTAAGCCTAGGGATGCCCTAGTCTAAGCCTAGGGGTGCCCTTGCCTGAGCCTAGGGGTTCCCTAGTCTTAGCCTAAGTCTAGGGGTGCCCTAGCCTAAGCCTAGGGGTGCCCTAGCCTAAGCCTAGGGGTGCCATAGCCTAAGCCTAGGGGTGGCCTAGCCTAAGCCTAGGGGTGCCCTAGCCTTAGGCTAGGCGAGCCCTAGCCTTAGCCTAAGCCTAGGGATGCCCTAGCCTAAGCCTAGGGGTGCCCAAGCCTAAGGCTAGGGGTGCCAAGCCTAAGCCTAGGTCTGCCCTAGTCTAAGCCTAGGGGTGCCCTAGCCTTAGGCTAGGCGAGCCCTAGCCTTAGCCTAAGCCTAGGGGTGCCCTAGCCTAAGCCTAAGGGTGCCCTAGCCTAAGCCTAGGGGTGCCATAGCCTAAGCCTAGGGCTGCCCTAACCTAAGCCCGGGGTGCCCTAGCCTAAGCCTAGGGGTGCCCTAGCCTTAGGCTAGGCGAGCCCTAGCCTTAGCCTAAGCCTAGGGGTGCCCTAGCCTAAGCCTAGGGGTGCCCTAGCCTAAGCCTAGGGGTGCCATAGCCTCAGCCCGGGGTGCCCTAGCCTAAGTCTAGGTTTGCCCTAGCCTTAGGCTAGGCGAGCCCTAGCCTTAGCCTAAGCCTAGGGGTGCCCTAGCCTAACCCTAGAGGTGCCATAACCTTAGGCTAGGGGAGCACTAGCCTTAGCCTAAGCCTAGGGGTGCCCTCCCCTAAGCCTATGGGTGCCCTAGCCTAAGCCTAGGGGTGCCCTAGCCTTAGGCTAGCTGAGCCCTAGCCTTAGCCTAAGCCTAGGGTTGCCCTAGCCTAAGCCCAGGGGTGCCCTAGCCTAAGCCTAGGGGTGCCCTTGCCTAAGCCTAGGGGTGCCCTAGCCTTAGGCTAGGGGAGCCCTAGCCTTAGCCTAAGCCTAGGGGAGCCCTAGCTAAAGCCTAGGGGTGCCCTAGCCTAAGCCTAGGGGTGCCCTGGCCTAAGCCTAGGTGTGCGCTAGCCTTAAGCTAGGGGAGCCCTCGCCTTAGCCTAAGCCAAGGGGTGCCCTAGCATAAGCTTAGGGGTGCCCTAGCCTAAGCCTATAGGTGCCCTAGCCTTAGCTTAGGCGTGCCCTAGTCTGAGTATCGGGGTGCCCTAAACTGAGGCTAGAGGAGCCGTTGCCTTAGCCTAAGTCTAGGGGTGCCCTAGCCTAAGCCTAGGGGTGCCCTACCTAAGCCTAGGGGTGCCCTAGCCTTTGGCTAGGGGTTCCCTAGCCTAAGCGTACGGGTGCCCTAGCCTGACGCTAGGGGAGCCGTAGCCTTAGTCTATCCTAGGATTGCCCTAGCCTAAGCCTTGGGGTGCCATAGCCAAAGCCAAGGGTGCCCTACCTTAGCCTAAGTCTAGGGCTGTCCTAGCCTGAGCCTACGGGAGCCCTAGCCTTAGTGTAGCCTAGGATTGCACTAGCCTAAGCCTAGGGGTGCCATAGCCTGAGTCTAGGGGTGCCCTAGACTGAGGCTAAGAGAGCCGTAGCCTTAGCCTAAGCCTAGGGGTGCCCTAGCCTAAGCCTAGGGGTGCCCTAGCCTAAGCCTAGGGGTGCCCTAGCCTAAGCCTAGGGGTGCCCTAGCCTAAGCCTAGGGGTGCCCTAGCCTTAGGCTAGGGAAACCCTAGCCTTAGCCTAAGCCTATGGCTGCCCTAGCCTAAGCCTAGGGGTGCCCTACCCTAAACCTAGGGGTGCCCTAACCTAAGCTTACGGGTGCACTAGCCTAAGCCTAGCGGTGCCCAGGCCTTAGGCTAGGTGAGCCCTAGCCTTAGCCTAAGCCTATGGCTGCCCTAGCCTAAGCCTATGGCTGCCCTAGCCTAAGCCTAGGGGTGCCCTAGCCTAAACCTAGGGGTGCCCTAACCTAAGCTTAGGGGTGCACTAGCCTAAGCCTAGGGGTTCCCTAGCCTAAGGCTAGGGGTGCCCTAGGATTAGGCTATGGGAGCCCTAGCCTTACCCTAAGACTAGGGGTGCCCTAGCATAAGCCTATGGGGGGCCCTAACCTAAGCCTAGGGGTGCCCTAGCCTAACCCTAGGGGTGCCATAGCCTTAGGCTAGGGGAGCACTAGCCTTAGCCTAAGCCTAGGGGTGCCATAGCCTAAGCCTAGGGTTGCCCTAGCCTAAGCCTAGGGGTGCCCAGGCCTTAGGCTAGGGGAGCCCTAGCCTTAGCCTAAGCCTATGGCTGCCCTAGCCTAAGCCTAGGGGTGCCCTAGCCTAAACCTAGGGGTGCCCTAGCCTATCCCTAGGGGTGCCCTGGCCTTAGGCTAGGGGAGCACTAGCCTTAGCCTGAGCCTAGGGGTGCCCTAGCCTAAGCCTAGGGGTGCCCTGGCCTAAGCCTAGGGTTGCCCTAGCCTAAGCCTAGGGGTGCCCTAGCCTAAGCCTAGGGGTGCCCTAGCCTAAGACTAGGGGTGCCCTAGTCTAAACCTAGGGGTGCCCTAACCTAAGCTTAGGGGTGCACTAGCCTAAGCCTAGGGGTTCCCTAGCCTAAGGCTAGGGGTGCCCTAGGATTAGGCTAGGGGAGCCCTAGCCTTACCCTAAGACTGGGGGTGCCCTAGCATAAGCCTATGGGGGGCCCTAACCTAAGCCTAGGGGTGCCCTAGCCTAAGCCTAGGGGTGCTCTAGCCTTAGGCTAGGTGAGCCCTAGCCTTAGCCTAAGCCTAGGGGTGCCCTAGCCTAAGCCTAGGGGTGAACTAGCCTGAGGCTAGGGGAGCCCTTGCCTTAGCCTAAGCCAAGGGGTGCCCTAGCCTAAGCCTAGGGGTGCCCTAGCCTGAGACTAGGGGTGCCCTAGCCTAAGCCTAGGGGTTCCCTAGCCTTAGGCTAGGGGAACCCTAGCCTTAGCCTTAGCCTAGGGGTGCCCTAGCCTAAGCCTAGGGGTGCCCTAGCCTGAGCCTAGGAGTGCCCTAGCGTAAGCCTAGGTGTGCCCTAGCCTAAGCCTAGGGGTGCCCTAGCCTAAGGCTAGCAGTGCCCTAGCCTAAGCCTAGGGGTGCCCTAACCTTAGGCTAGGGGAGCCCTAGCCTTAGCCTAAGCCTAGGGGTTCCCTAGCCTAAGCCTAGGGGTGCCCTAGCCTAAGCCTGGGGGTGCCCTAGCCTTAGGCTAGGGGAACCCTAGCCTTAGTTTAAGCCTAGGGCTCCCCTAGCCTAAGCCTAGGGGTGCCCAAGCCTAAGCCTAGGGTTGCCAAGCCTAAGCCTAGGGGTGCCCTAGCCTAAGCCTAGGTCTGTCCTAGCCTAAGCCTAGGGCTGCCCTAGCCTAAGCCTAGGGGTGCCCTAGCCTGAGCCTAGGGGTGCCCTAGCCTGAGGCTCGGGGAGCCCTAGCCTTAGTCTACCCTAGGATTACCCTAGCCTAAGCCTAGGGGTGCCATAGCCTGAGTCTAAGGTTAGCCTAGCCTGAGGCTAGGGGAATCGTAGCCTTAGCCTAAGCTTAGGGGTGCCCTAGCCTAAGCCTAGGGGTGCCCTGGCCTAAGCCTAGGGTTGCCCTAGCCTAAGCCTAGGGGTGCCCTAGCCTAAGCCTAGGGGTGCCCTAGCCTAAAACTAGGGGTGCCCTAGCCTAAAACTTGGGGTGCCCTAGCCTAGCCCTAGGGGTGCCATAGCCTTAGGCTAGGGGAGCACTAGCCTTAGTCTAAGCCTAGGGGTGCCGTAGCCTAAGCCTAGGGTTGCCCTAGCCTAAGCCTAGGGGTGCCCAGGCCTTAGGCTAGGGGAGCCCTAGCCTTAGCGTGAGCCTATGGCTGCCCTAGCCTAAGCCTAGGGGTGCCCTAGCCTAAACCTAGGGGTGCCCTAGCCTATCCCTAGGGGTGCCCTAGCCTTAGGCTAGGGGAGCACTAGCCTTAGCCTGAGCCTAGGGGTGCCCTAGCCTAAGCCTAGGGGTGCCCTACCCTAAGCCTATGGGTGCCCTAGCCTAAGCCAAGGGGTACCCTAGCCTTATGCTAGCTGAGTCCTAGCCTTAGCCTAAGCCTAGGGGTGCCCTAGCCTAAGCCTAGGCGTGCCCTAGCCTAAGCCTAGAGGTGCCCTATCCTAAGCCTAGGGGTGCCCTAGCCTAAGCCTTGGGGTGCCCTTGCCTAAGCCTAGGGGTGCCCTAGCCTTAGGTTAGGGGAGCCCTAGCCTTAGCCTAAGCCTAGGGATGCCCTAGCCTAAGACTAGAGGTGCCCTAACCTAAGCTTAGGGGTGCACTAGCCTAAGCCTAGGGGTTCCCTAGCCTAAGGCTAGGGGTGCCCTAGGGTTAGGCTAGGGGAGCCCTAGCCTTACCCTAAGACTAGGGGTGCCCTAGCATAAGCCTATGGGGGCCCTAACCTAAGCCTAGGGGTGCCCTAGCCTAAGCCTAGGGGTGCTCTAGCCTTAGGCTAGGGGAGCCCTAGCCTTAGCCTAAGCCTAGGGGTGCCCTAGCCTAAGCCTAGGGGTGAACTAGCCTGAGGCTAGGGGAGCCCTTGCCTTAGCCTAAGCCAAGGGGTGCCCTAGCCTAAGCCTAGGGGTGCCCTAGCCTGAGCCTAGGGGTGCCCTAGCCTGAGCCTACGGGTGCCCTAGCCTAAGCCTAGGGGTGCCCTAGCCTTAGGCTAGGCGAACCCTAGCCTTAGCTTAAGCCTATGGCTGCCCTAGCCTAAGCCTAGGGGTGTCATAGTCTGAGTCTAGGGGTGCACTAGCCTGAGGCTAGGGGAGCCGTAGCCTTAGCCGAAGCCTACGGGAGCGCTAGCTAAAGCCTAGGGGTGCTCTAGCCTTAGCCTAGGTGTGCCGTAGCCTAAGCCTAGGTGTGCCCTAGCCTTAGGCTAGGGGAGCCCTAGCCTTAGCCTAAGCCAAGGGGTGCCCTAGCCTAAGCCTAGGGGTGCCCTACCCTAAGCCTATAGGTGCCCTAACCTAAGCTTAGGGGTGCCCTAGCCTGAGTCTCGGGGTGCCCTAACCTGAGCCTAGTGCAGCCGTTTCCTTAGTCTAAGTCTAGGGGTGCCCTAGCCTAAGCCTAGGGGTGCCCTACCTAAGCCTAGGGGTGCCCTAGCCTTAGGCTAGGGGTTCCCTAGCCTAAGCCTAGGGGTGCCCTAGCCTAAGCCTAGGGGTGCCCTAGGCTCAGACTAGAGGAGCCCTAGCCTTTGCCTAAGCCGAGGGGTGCCCTAGCCTAAGCCTAGGGGTGCCCTAGCCTGAGTCTAGGGGTGACCTCGCCTAAGCCTACGGGTGCCCTAGCCTGACGCTAGGGGAGCCGTAGCCTTAGTCTATCCTATGATTGCCCTAGCCTAAGCCTTGGGGTGCCATAGCCTAAGTCGAGGGGTGCCCTAGAATGAGGCTAGGGGAGCGGTAGCCTTACCCTAAGCCTATGGGTGCCTTATCCTAATCCAAGGGTGCCCTAGCCTGAGCCTACGGGTGCCCTAGACTGAGGCTAGGGGAACCCTAGCCTTAGTCCAGCCTAGGAATGCCCTAGCCTAAGCTTAGGGGTGCCATAGCCTGAGTCTAGGGGTGCCCTATCCTGAAGTTAAGGGAGCCGTAGCCTTAGCCTAAGCCTAGGGGTGCCCTAGCCTAAGCCTAGGGGTGCCCTAGCCTAAGCCTAAGGGTGCCATAGCCTTAGGCTAGGGGAGCCCTAGCCTTAGCCTTAGCCTAGGGGTGCCCTAGCCTAAGCCTAGGGGTGCCCTAGCCTGAGCCTAGGGGTGCCCTAGCCTAAGCCGAGGGGTGCCATAGCCTAAGCCAAGGGGTGCCCTAGCCTAAGGCTAGCGGTTCCCTAGCCTATGCCTAGGGGTGCCCTAGCCTGAGGATAGGGGAGCCCTAGCGTTAGTCTAGCCTAGGATTGCCCTAGCCTAAGCCTAGGGGTGTCATAGCCTGAGTCTAGGGGTGCACTAGCCTGAGGCTAGGGGAGCCGTAGCCTTAGCCTAAGCCTAGTGGAGCCCTTGCTAAAGCCTAGGGGTGCCCTAGCCTAAGCCTAGGGGTTCCCTAGCCTACGCCTAGGTGTGCCCTAGCCTTAGGGTAGGGGAGCCCTAGCCTTTTCCTAAGCCTAGGGGTGCCATAGCCTGAGTCTAAGGGTGCCCTAGCCTGAGGCTAGGGGAACCGTAGCCTTAGCCTAAGCATAGGGGTGCCCTAGACTAAGCCTAGGCGAGCCCTAGCCTAAGCCTAGGGGTGCCCTGGCCTAAGCCAAGGGGTGCCCTAGCCTAAGCCTAGGGGTGCCCTAGCCTTAGGCAGGGGAGCCCTAGCCTGAGCCTAAGCATAGGGATGCCCTAGCCTAAGCCTAGGGGTGCCCTAGCCTTAGCCTAGGGGAGCCCTAGCCTTAGCCTAAGCATAGGGGTGCCCTAGCCTTAGGCTAGGGGAGCCCTAGCCTTACCCTAAGCCTAGGGGTGCCCTAGCCTAAGCCTAGGAGTGCCCTTGCCTAAGCCTAGGGCTGCCCTAGCCTTAGGTTAGGGGAGCCCTAGCCTTAGCCTAAGCCTAGGGTGCCCTAGCCTAAGACTAGGGGTACCCTAGCCTAAGCTTAGGGGTGCACTAGCCTAAGCCTAGGGGTGCCCTAGCCTAAGCTTAGGGTGCCCTAGGGTTAGGCTGGGGGAGCCCTAGCCTTACCCTAAGCCTAGGGGTGCCCTAGCCTAAGCCTAGGGGCACCCTAACTTAAACCTAGGGGTGCCCTAGCCTAAGCCTAGGGGTGCTCTAGCCTTAGGCTAGGGGAGCCCTAGCCTTAGCCTAAGCCTAGGGGTGCCCTAGCCTAAGCCTAGGGGTGACCTAGCCTGAGGCTAGGGGAGCCCTATCCTTAGCCTAAGCCAAAGGGTGCCCTAGCCTGAGCCTAGGGGTGCCCTAGCCTGAGCCTACTGGTGCCCTAGCCTGAGGATAGGGGAGCCCTAGCGTTAGTCTAGCCTAGGATTGCCCTAGCCTAAGCCTAGGGGTGTCATAGCCTGAGTTTAAGGGTGCACTAGCCTGAGGCTAGGGGAGCCGTAGCATTAGCCTAAACCTAGGGGAGCCCTAGCTAAAGCCAAGGGGTGCCCTAGCCTAAGCCTAGGGGTTCCCTAGCCTACGCCTAGGTGTGCCCTAGCCGTAGGCTAGGGGAGCCCTAGCCTTTTCCTAAGCCTAGGGGTGCCCTAGTCTAAGCCTCGGTGTGCCCTAGCCTGAACATAGGGGTGCCGTAGCCTTAGGCTAGGGGTGCCCTAAAGTGAGGCTAGTGGAGCCGTGCCTTAGCCTAAGTCTAGCTGTGCCCTAGCCTAAGACTAGGGGTGCCCTACCTAAGCCTAGGGGTGCCGTAGCCTAAGCTTAGGGGTGCCCTAGCCTGAGTCTCGGGGTGCCCTAACCTGAGGCTAGTGGAGCCGTTGCCTTAGCCTAAGTCAAGGGGTGCCCTAGCCCAAGCCTAGGGTTGCCCTACCCTAAGCCTAGCGGTGCCCTAGCCTTAGACTAGGGGTGCCCTAGCCTGAGCCTAGGGGTGCCCTAGCCTAAGCCTACTGGTGCCCTAGCCTTAGGCTAGGGGATCCCTAGCCTTAGCCTAAGCCTAGGGGTGCATTAGCGTAAGCCTAGCGGTGCCCTATCCTAAGCCAAGGGGTGCCCAGGACTTAGGCTAGGGGAGCCCTAGCCTTAGCCTAAGCCTATGGCTGCCCTAGCCTAAGCCTAGGGGTGCCCTAGCCTGAGCCTACGGGTGCTCTAGCCTGAGGCTCGGGGAGCCCTAGCCTTAGTCTAGCCTAGGATTGCCCTACCCTAAGCATAGGGGTGCCATAGACTGAGTCTAGGGGTCCCCTAGCCTGAGGCTAAGGGAACCGTAGCCTTACCCTAAGCCTGGGGGTGCCCTAGCCTAAGCCTAGGGCTGCCCTAATCTAAGCCTAGGGGTGCCCTTGCCTTAGGCTAGGGGAGCCCTAGACTTAGCCTAAGCCTAGGGGTGCCCTAGCCTTAGCCTAAGGCTAGGGGTGCCCTAGCCTAAGCCTAGGGGTGCTCTAGCCTAAGTCTAGGGAGACCTAGCCTGAGGCTAGGGGAGCCCTAGCCTTATCCTAAGCCTAGGGGTGCCCTAGCCTAAGCCTTGGGGTTCTCTAACCTTAGGCTAGGGGAGCCCTAGCCTTATCCTAAGCCTAGGGGTGCCCTAGCCTAAGCCATGGGGTGCTCTAGCCTTAGGGTAGGGGAGCCCTAGCCTTATCCTAAGCCTAGGGGTGCCCTACCTAAGCTTGGTGTGCCCTAGCCTTAGGCTAGGGGTTCCCTAACCTTAACCTAGGGGTACCCTAGCCTAATCCTACGGGTGCCCTAGCCTAAGCCTAGAGGTGCCATAGCCTTAGGCTAGGGGAGCCCTTACCTTAGCGTAAGCCTAGGGGTGCCTTAGCCTAAGCCTTGGGGTGCCATAGCCTAAGCCTAGGGGTGTCCTAGCCTAAGCCTAGGGGTGCCCTAGCCTTAGGCTATGGGAGCCCTAGCCTTAGCCTAATCCTAGGGGTGCCCTAGCCTAAGCCTAGGAGTACCCTAGTCTAAGCCTAGAAGTTCCCTATCATAAGCCTAGGGGTGCCCTAGCCTTAGGCTACCGGAGCCCTAGCCTTAGGTTACCGGAGCCCTAGCCTTAGCCTAAGCCTAGGGGTGCACTAGCCTAAGCCTAGGGGTGCCCTAGCCTAAGCCTAGGGGTGCCCTAGCCTTAGGCTAGGGGAGCCCTAGCCTTAGCCTACCTAGGGGTGCCCTAGTCAAAGCCTAGGATTGCCCTAGCCTAAGCCTAGGGGTGCCCTAGCCTTAGGCTAGGGGAGTCCTAGCCGAAGCCTAGGGCTGCCCTAGCCTAAGCCTAGGGGTGCCCGAGCCTAAGCCTAGGGGTGCCCTAGCCTAAGCCTAGGGGTGCCCTAGCTTAAGCCTAGGGGTGCCCTAGCCTAAGCCTAGGGTTGCCTTAGCCTAAGCATAGGGGTGCCCTAGCCTAAGCCTAGGTGTGCCCTAGCCTTAGGCTAGGCGAGCCCTATCCTTAGCCTAAGCCTACGGCTGCCCTAGCCTAAGCCTAGGGGTGCCAAGCCTTAGCCTAGGTGTGCCCTAACGTAAGCCTAGGTCTGTCCTAGCCTAAGCCTAGGGGTGCCCTAGCCGTAGGATAGGCGAGCCCTAGCCTTAGCCTAAGCCTAGGG